>NC_088330.1:34720000-35025500 GCF_036884655.1 Musa acuminata AAA Group
AGTGAAATCAAGTTTGGGTCGAGCCTATTCATTAATTCTAGTTCGGTTAAACTAAATCAACACCTCTTCAACTTAACCCCCCTCCCTCTGTGCGAACATATGGCCAAGTGCCCAACTGAGTGAAATCAAGTTTGGGTCGAGCCTATTCATTAATTCTAGTTCGGTCAAACTAGATCAACACCTCTTCAACCCAACCCCCCTGTCCCCATGCAAACGTATGAGCCCCTACCCCCTTCAGAATCCCAATTGAGGAATAGAAGAGTGTGATCATTGTCTTCCTCTCTGTCAGCAAACAGTGGTGACGCCGTGACGGCATCTTCCTCTACATCAATAAAAGATGACAACATCTACCTCTGACAAGCTCTTCCTCCTGGACCCCAACAGAACCTCTTTCCCTCCTCCTTCATCACAGTCGCCTACATCCCCTTGTCACCCGAGCTTTCTCGAAACCCGAGAGCTTTCCCAAAGCTCGACTGCCTCGTCTTCTACCGCTGCCCCCCTTTGATTAGGATTCTTCCACTACCTCTCCCCCTCTGTCACCAACATCTTCTCCCCTTTCGCTGCAACTCTCCCCCTATTGTCCTCCTCACACAGCCAACATCTTCGCTGCAACTCTCCCCCTATTGTCCTCCTCACACAGCCAACATCTTCCCTTACCTCTCCCCCCTCCTCCCAAGCTTCCTCGACAACCTCCTCCTCCTCCCTGATACCTCCCCTCCCAACTCTTGAACCCTAACAGGCCCCTCTCCTTCCTCCTTCTTTCCCTCCCAATCGACAACCACCCAACTGAGAGCAACCCACCTCCCATACCCAACAGCCCCCTCCCCTTCTCCTCGGATAGCTCCATGCTCCCCTCTCAGCTGATGGCGACCCCCTCTCCATCCTCCTCCTTCTTCTATGTTATTTTTTATCAATATTTTTTTAATTTTAATATTCGAGAGTATGCTACTTTACTCGAGCGAGTGCCTTGCATCTAGGGTGTTTTAATACCTTGGTGTCATTTAGCGCCCAGCGCCTTTGACGACACTAGTCACTGTCGCCTCCTCCTAATAATATGCTACAAAAAAAAAAAACTCCCCCGCCCCAGTCTCTTCTGGTCTAGATGGTACCAGGTTATAGTGCCAGTATGTCAGATCTGTACCAATCCTGTACTGGTTTAGGCTGCAAGCGGCATCAAAACTGGACCAAATTTTAAACCCTGGTTGTGGGTGCCAATAGCATTTGCTTGTCCACTTTGAGGCTAGTCTGGCAAGATGCAGTCATTGTCTTAGCGTTCTTGCAAAGGGGGTACATCAGTCACACTATACAAATCATTATCATTATCATTAACATAACCATCGACCCTTCCATTAAGTATTCAGGCTTTTCCCCAGTACTCTTGTTCACAAGTTTAATTTTGCTAAAATGCTAGAATGAGATAGATTTGTAAAGTTAATGGAAAGGAGGTAAATTAATTGGTTGGTTGATTCTTAGTTAAAAAGTCAATAGCATATTTACCACGAATAACCAAACTTTTCTAGCAACTCTATCAAGTCAAGGAGATGAAGAAATGAGATACTTCATCACAAGAAGAAATTATCTTTTTTTCTTTAACAAGCTTCCAGAAAAGAATAAAAAAAGGCAACACTATTTTTGGACTAAACAAGTATTTGGTGACCAGTGGACTGAGTCACCGCAATGAAATCAGGATTGAATTGTCGATCTAAGTCTAACTTTGAGAAGAAAAGAAATAGGGACTTGATGGGGCTTCCGCACCCAGCCAAAAAGAGGGTGCCATGTATACATGGATAATTGATGCAAGGTCTATACAGCCTTACCCCTACAAGTATAGAGATTGTAACCGCACACCAGTCATGGTCGCCAAAAGATCTGTGCAGGTTCTTGACAAGCAATCAAGATTTTCTTCATTGCTTACGTAATCTTTTGAACCCTACTCTCATAACTTAGAACAAAGTATCAACAAAAATCGAGTTGGTATTACCTAAATAACTTTGTAGGACTCAGTTTCCCAACAATACCATAATATCCCAATCTTGTTCGTTCATTATCTTCTTCTTCTTCTTCTTTTCTTCTTCCTATATTTGTGACAATTGGAAGGACATTGCACCGTAAAGATTTATAAACATAATCAATCAATCGAGAGAAAGAACAAACCCTAGAAAAAATAATGTCAAATTTTGCTCAAATTTGTTGATGAGACATCCGTGAGTAAGCTTTGAGGCATTGGATCTGACCTTTCGACGAACAGAATTAGAAGCCAGATCAGGCGGTATCTATTTCTTCCAGATCGGAAGAAATCGGAAGCCTCCTCGTTCTTCTACCCTTCCAAATCGTAAGCCTCCCATCCAAGGACTAATACACCGTCGTCTTCGTCGGAGGGCCTCTCCGTGGCCCTCGTCGATGCCGTCCTCCCCGATGCGGGTGGGAAGTGGGGAGACGGCGGCTCGGGCGAAGGCCTCCATTACGGAATCCCCCCCAAGGGCGCGCAGTCCTTGAGCCCAGCGTCCTCCAGCCTCGGCCGCGGCCTCGTGGAGCACCATGCCCCTCTCCTCCGTCGCCCCCCATCCCCAGTAGATGTTTCGAAAGACGCACCGGCGCGCCCTACGTTATTGGATCCATCTCTTATAGCCAGATCCAACTAACTGATCCGGCCCGAATAGTTATTGGGCCAAGCCCAAACCATATTGACCTACGTTTGGCACTTATCATGTCCATAATATGTTAATTCCTTTATAAATATTTGTTTATATTATTGATAATTAGATTGAGTTTTGTTTAAGGGATAATTTTCACAGTAAAATTAATATCCAATCTATTATTTCGTTTATTTTATTAGAAAAGAATCTGAGGCACTTTTTTGGAGGTATATTACAAAAGGATAAAAAAGGCTTCCTAAATAGAGTGGTTTTGAATCCTATACGGATTAGAAAGTTGAAGAGTTGAATGCTGCCAAATGTGATTCTTCTCTCAGAAACATCCTTTCAAGTCTTGCAGTAGCCTAACCGTGGAATTAAAGGTTAAATGAGATGCCTACATTGGCTAAACGCCATTGTTGAGCATTACTAGCTCGTCATGTGGCTCCAAACAAGAATGGTCATGGTGATAAGGAGAAGTAACCAGGTCACATGCACGGGTAAGACGATCTCTGCTCGATGAGCTGCGCCTGTGACGGAAGGAGCCAAGTCGCAAGAGACCAACGCTTCCGCCTCCACCCAAGACTCAATCACTAGTTCACTTTAACCAAGAACGGCTGTGTGTCAGGAACATGGTGAAGCAATCCTTTCGCCGACACCAGCCGTGAATGGTGGGCAAGTGGGTGGCCGTATGCTTCTCCCTAGCACTCGGGTGCTACCGTGATCACTCTTCTTCTTCTTCTTCTTCTTCTTCTTCTTCCATGTGGTGTTCTGGTGATTCTTTTGAGGCTGTTGAGGTGAATGCACTGTTCTATTTCCCAGAGGAAGAAGGTCAAGTGTTCTTCTCCACCCTCTTTTTTGCTGCATTCCAGAGAGAGAGAGAGAATCAGAGTTATAATTGCTTTTGTCCTCAAGCAGCTACGAGCGATCGAGCAAGACAAAAGCATGGCAACATAAGAGCATCTCCGTACCTTTATCTTCTGCAACACACTACAAGAAGAACTGATAAGAATCCAACCTTAACAATTAGTAGTGGCACTAAACAAATGAATTAAGAGCGATACAACATTCAACTGCTTTTGTTCTCCTATAAATGTATTCTCGTCTTCCTTCTTTTTCGTGTTCTACTTGGGGGAGGAGGAAGACAGTACATGTGATAACAGAGAGTTTTTAGCTCACAGACGAAGCAAGAGTCAACAATGGAGAAGTTCAACAATAAAGGCAGCAGCGCCAAGCTGAAGCATCGCCTCACTTGGATGCTGCTCGGCTCCTCTTGCACCACCACCACTACCATTGCAGAGGCCGCCCCTGATCCCTGTACAGATTTCCGCTACCGCAACAGCCGCCCCAGCCGTGCGACCGACGACCACCGCCCCCGCAGCGTCGACCCAGTCGGGCGTGTCAAGCCACTCTTTTTCTTGATGAACAAGAAGGAGAATGATAAGGAAAAGAGGGCACTGATCGAGTCTGTGAGTCCGTCTGAAGGTAAGCAGAGGACCAAGGAAGCCTCTGAGAGGAAGAAGAAGAAGAAGAAGACTAAGAAGAAGAAGCAGAAGGTGTTGTTCGATGCTTATGAATTCACCAGCTCTTCTTCCTTGGACAGCGAGAACGATCACGATCTCTTCAGCAGTGATGAAGAGGAGAAAGACGAGGACGAATCAGGGACTCTGTTCTCATCCAAGAGCTTCTCCACCGAATCCTCTGAATTCTACCACAGCAGCAGGAAGAAGAAGAAGAAGAAGAAGAACACGAGGAGAAAGAGCATGAAGTCCACCCGGCGCCCGCCAAGGAGACATGTGAAGCATTCCCAAGAACCGCAGCCGCTGGTCTCCATCTCATCGTCCGAGAAGGAAACGAAGCCAGAGGCAGCGGCGTACATTGCCGGGTTCCCGGTGGTGAAGCGATCCACCGACCCTTACGGCGATTTCAGGAGCTCAATGGCGGAGATGATCGTGGAGCGCGGCATGAGCAGAGCTCGCGACTTGGAGCGGCTCCTCCACGCTTACCTCCACCTCAACTCCCCTTGTCAGTATCAGGCCATCCTCGAGGCGTTTTCCGATGTATGCGAAGCTATCTTTGGCAAATAGCTGAGCACTTGGATCGACAGTGTAGATTACAGTGTTCATATCGTTGTTCCACATCAATAGTCTAACGCCCTTATTGCTACCTGCACTCTAATTGAAGCTCGATCCTGCTCTGTTCTCTCTGGATTTGTAGATGTCAGCTCACTATCTACTGTAATTAAGGAACCATAATCACACATCCATGTTCCATGGGAGAACTCAAATTACATGAGGCAATTATCACCTTCATGACCTCCTTTTATTTCTCTGTCATTGTGTTTACATGATATCAAGCTACTGTGTTGGCCATTGTAACCACACTGTGACATTTATGTTGAGATGAACGAAGCTTAGATTCCATGCTGCAGCTATACGTGACCCCAACCACATTGAAATCAAGGTCTAAAATGTGACCAAATGGAAGCCAAATCTGGATTCAATTGTCCTTCCGGTATCGCACCTCATTGACTACACCTCGTGAGTTTGGATTCTCTTGTCGGCAGCCGCATAGGATTCAGGGTTTTCTCGAGCACAAGATTGAGCTGATCTTGGTCGTCCAAGCTGTTTGGGATCGAACACATGAGCTGCACTGTTAGGGTTCTTCTCGAAATCGAGGCCTTGGATCCTTCTCTTCTTCCTCGTCGTGGAAGCACGCCATTTTACGTCAATCATGGAGAAAGATGCCGTCTTCCAAAGACAGCAGTCACTGAATCGGTCCGGGGACGGTTGATACAGTCCCCCATTAAGTGGAGCGAGCTCTCTCCACTCTCCTTTGCTTCTTCCACCACGCTGTCTCTTCTATAAAAACCCTGGCTAATCTTCTTCTCGTCATCGTCCACCGAGTGTGTTAATTCTTGGTGTTCGTGCTGGTTGACTCCATGGATCGTTTCCGTTCTCTTCTTACATTGTTCTTAGTGAGTGGAGCGAGCTTTAGACGTCCTCTGTTCTCGATTTATTTTGCCTTGTAAGTTTCTTTCTCTCGATCTTCTTCTGTGTTCTGTTCCGTTTCAGCTTGCTGTAGTCGGTCATGCAGCGTTGCCTCCTCGGCTGGTCGACTGGAACTCGGTCGTCCCCAACACTCCCATGCCGAGCGCCATCAGTGATCTTAAAAACCCTGGTCTCTCTTTGTTTCTTCTCTGTTGTCGTTCCTCTCTCTTCTTGGATGCTAACAAGCAATGAAATGCTTGGTCTTATGTTTGCAGATGTCACTGATGAGCAGAAGTCAGGTACCAATGTGAGCGTCGGCATGGGAGGCGTGAACGTGAGCTCCAAGGGGGATAGTGGCGGCGCCACCGTCAAAGTTGGCGAGGGCGGCGTCCATGTGGGCACCTGGAAGCCCGGTGGCGGAACCACCTTTGATGTCGGGGAAGAAGGTGTGAACGTGAACACCAGCCACGAGGGGGGAGGGCGGCCCGTTGTTGTCAGGGTGCCTTTCAGCAGTGGCTTGTCCTTCTCATATGCTGCCGCCGAGAGACAGATCCATGATGACCCCAGCATCGCCCTCTTCTACCTGGAGAAGGGCTTTAAGTCTGGCTCCAAGTCGAGCGTACAATTCAAGAAGACCACCACCGGCGCAGCTTTTCATCCGCGAAAATCATAGTCTCTATCTGTGTGTTTGAGAGAGAGAGAGAGAGAGAGAGAGAGAGAGAGGCAGCTATTTGCTTCTCGTGTTGCACACGTAAATGCATCTTCGTTATGTAACAACAACAATAATAATAGCAGCATTTGGAGCTCTACGTTTGTAGGAAAGATTACATATTTTGCTCTCTCAATACAATTGCAAGAGTTCAAGAAGGAAAGAAAGATATCTGATCTCCGAATGGATCTTTGATAGTAATAGCTAGTTGACATAAGGACAGCGAAAGCCATGGGTACCTTACTGTTACTACATGTGTAGTGTGGGACTTCTCGACCTTTCCATCTAAAGACGAGAAGTGGGCGGGGCACTTTTGATGGATAAACCTATGGATGGGATAAAGGCAGTATCACATCAAGGTGTGGAAGGACGAGAGGGAACGGCATGGACGGATGAATGAGTTGCAACTGGCCTTTTGCTTCTCCTACGTTCTTGTTATTTTGGATCAATGGTGACTCACGTTGGGAATTAGCCGAGCTTTCGTCCCTCTGTCAGAGATCACATCGACGACAGGGAGTGATGGGAACAGCAGCTTGTTGTGACATCCACATTGAGACCTCCATGGCCGCCGTCTCACGCATGTATCCATCTCCATCTGCTGCGTAGGAAGAGCTACCAAACGGCGGCCGGAGAGAGAGAGAGAGAGAGAGATCAGTTCTGGCTTACTGTGAAAGCGAATAGGTGTATGTGGACCGGAAAAAAACTGTGAGTGGATCAAAATAGTTGACCACGGATACAAGTAGATAAGCTTAGGAATAAGAAAAGAGGAAGGGATTGCGGATGGATTGGATTGTTCGTAGGATTTTTCTGAGGGTGATGTCAACTTGTCATTGTGAACGGATTCCACACACACACGTTAAGATTTTTGGCCTCTCTCTCTCTCTCTCTCTCTCTCTCTCTCTCTCTCTCTCTCTCCTTTGACTTGTGTTAGTAAAGTCAAGTTGGCAGAGCCCACAACCGGTGGTGGGCTTGGCATCACCGGATTCTGGAGATCCGTCGCCACTTCCCCCTATTCTTATCACCACCACGCGTCTGTGACCTCCACCACCACCAAATCTAGTATAAATTCCGCCAGATCTTGGCCTCTCTTTATATCCGAAACCCACATCACTCGGCAGCCAAGTCAACGCCGCCCGCCTCTCTCTCTCTCTCTCCTTCTTTTCCATGGGCGACGATAACTGGGATCTTTACGCGGTGGTGAGAGGATGCTCCGCCGGCACTGCGGTGGACGTGGACGATCCCTTGTTTTCTCCCTTTCCTCCTTCCCTGTTGCAGGAGAGGGACGTCGGCGGCGAGAAGGAGAGGGCTTTTGGCTTCCCCGAGCTCGTGGGGACGTCGAGTTATCCGTACGGACTCCACGAGCTCTGCAAGCCTTTCTATGCCATGGAACTCCATCAAGAACCGCCTCTGATTCCTGCAGTCGGTGATCCCCGGCAATCTCAGCGGCAGAGCAGGCAGCCCCAGCGTCCGGTCTCCCAAGCTCCCCGTTCTGCGAGAAGGTACATCCTCTGCTCTCCTTTTCTTGCCTCGTTCCTTCTGATTCGAACTCTGGAGGAGAAGGATTGCTGATACGTGGAAACGTTGGACCTGCAGGAAGAATCAGCAGAAGAAGGTAGTATGCCAAGTGGCTGCTCATGGCGTCCGATCCGACCTGTGGGCGTGGCGGAAGTACGGGCAGAAACCCATCAAAGGCTCCCCTTATCCACGGTAAAGCTGCAAAGGCCGTTCTTTTCCTTCGATTTCTGCTACCAGGTTGTGATCTTAGGATGACGGTGTTGACATTTTGAGCGGGAAGCAGTTCATATTACAGGTGCAGCACCTCCAAAGGCTGCCAAGCACGGAAGCAGGTGGAGCAGAGCAGAGCCGACCCGGGGATGCTGCTCATCACCTACACGGCGGAGCACAACCACCCCATGCCCACCATCCGAAACTCGCTCGCGGGGAGCACCCGACCGAAGCTCCCCCCGCCTACCTCCGCCGACGGCGATAACCGTGACCAGCTGCTGCCGCCGAGCCCACCGTCGTCTCCCCTCGCCGACTCCGTGGAGGACGAGCTTCTCCTTAGGCGGCCGCCAAGGCAAGGTGAGGAAGCCGAGGAAGAAGAGGAGGAGGATACTCTGTTCTTGGGCATGGATACGGTGGCCGTCAGCTCCGGATACTTAGGCGAGAAAAGCGGCTTCGAGGACCAGTTCTGGCGTTCTCCATGGCCGGCCAGCTTCAACGCAGCGGCGGCAGACATGGCGATCTAATGGTGGAACACCTATCACGAAATTTTGATTCTGCTCCGCTGTCTGTGTTTCGTCTTCCTCGTTTCTCATCTGACCGAGAGGACAAGCATGCTTCTGCTGGCTCTGTAATCTCTGTTTCTTCTCACACCACTGCCCAAGTGAGATTTTTAGCTACAATGCTCAGGTCATTCAAACAAGCAACAAGAAAATGAGATAATGATCATAAACACAAGACAATATATTTACGTGTAAACTAAAAAAAATGTATCATGAACAAGATCAAATAAAATTCTTTCACTAACCACTAAAAACAGAGCCTCAAACACCCACATAATTTTTCCAAGCCAACTAAATGTATAATGTGATTGTAAAAAGTTGAGTAAAGTTGGGAAGAACTTGGTTTTGGCAGTCCTCTGTATCTCATCACAACACATTCAAAAGGGGGAGAATGGACTACAAGTAAATAGGAGAAATTGTTATGTAGATTGGGTTCTTTAGAACTATCAAAGCTTAAAAATTTCCATTACTTTTTTGACCTGGTAATTGACTACTACCTTTTCAAAGCTAGGGTGAATCAAAAAACTCAATCAAACTGAGATTAAATCGATCTAAATCAGTTCATCAATAATTTAATTTTAAAACTATAAAATAGTTCTAATTCGTATGTACTTTTTTGACATGGAGTTTATAATTTCAGTTCAATAATTTACTAAAGTAATTAGATTGAGATTTAATACTAAAAGTAATAATTATGATGCTGCTAAACTCTTTCTCTCTCATTCTAAATGAACAAAAGCAGATGAAGGGAGATTAAGAGAGGAAGTGAGGATTGATGGTCTGAAAGGACCCTTCATCGTCTTCTTGGAATACATTCACCGGCAGAAGCAGCTTCTTGGAATACATCATCGGCAACATTGTTTAACAGATCATATCGAGTGTTTAACACGCATTTCGTGTTCTGATTGCGTCGTCGTGACGAAGGTGATAGCTTTAGGTGAACGACACGTAATCTATCTCATTCTGGCATCCTTCCGTCTCTGCTCTCTTCTTCCTTCGCCAGTTGGGTCACCAAGTTATTTCTCGCCCTAAACTAATCTCTCTCCATGCTTTATCGTTCATGCGTGGTCAAGGCTTCAAGCTCAAGCCTGGACTACGTGACACTCATATCTATAGTTTACATGAGAACGACGAGGTATAGTGGCCGTGAAGCTCCGTCCATATTGGGAGCAGTAATGGCAGTTGAACTGACATGAGGTTAGGTGGGGTGTCGTTGGTTGTCCTTCGTTGGATCTTGCGTCCATAGATCTCATGTTTGTCCACTCCTATCTTGTGGTTGACACTTCCCAACCTCTTCCCAACTCCCCACGCTCTTCTTCTCTCCTATATATAATCCACCTGCGGCAATCCCTGCACCTTCGAAGTTGCTCCGATGGAATCCTCGGAAGCAGCAGCGCCACCCTACTCTCCTTTCTTCCCTCATCTCGCGCCTTCAAGCTGGTCTCAGTGCCAACAGCAAGACCAGTCTGCTTCGCTCCCTCATCCGTGGGTGATGTCAGGCGTCGTCGACTGGAATCTGCCGCTTCTACCGAGCACGATGGGACTGCAGCAGCAGCAGCTGCTGCTGCAGCCAGCGCCGGCGGCGAGCGAGGACAAGGAGAAGGGGAGGGGCGCCGCCGGGAGGAACAAGAAGGTCATCAGGCCGAGGTTTGCTTTCCAAACGAGGAGTCCCAACGACATACTCGACGACGGCTATCGTTGGCGGAAGTACGGCCAGAAAGCGGTCAAGAACAGCGTCCATCCCAGGTGAGTTGATGTCTTCTATATCCTTGTTCTCGAAATGTAGAAAGAGAAGAAGGAGGAGCAAGACAACAAGAAAACACTTGAATTCTAATTATATCATTGAGTAATACCACAGCAAAACAAACCTAAAAGAAGAGAGAGGCAATCAAAGGAGAAGCAATACAAGTTCTAATAATCTTAGAATGAGTAAAGACAGTGAAACTAAGAGAACATAGAGACTGAAACTAAGGAAAAATAAGAATCAATAACAATGTAATTACCTCTCTACATCTATAGAGAGGTAAAAGTAGGCCTAATGCTAAGTATGATTGCAGAAGACTGACATGAGGAGACATGACAGCAATTTTCCAGCTTCAAGATGATCCATCATATTGGAATTATTAGCATAAAACTCAGTAACTTGGCCTCTGAGATCACTGCATGCATATCTTTGCATATTAACGAATGGCTTTACCTCATACCAATCAATTCTTTTGCTTATTACATGTATCGATGATATTTAGGTTTTTGCACTCTCATCTAACCCTTCTTCTCTCCTCATGAATCAATCATTGCATGGATTGGAAGAAGCTACTACCGGTGCACTCACCACACATGCAACGTGAAGAAGCAAGTCCAACGTCTGTCCAAGGATACGAGCATCGTTGTGACCACATACGAAGGGATCCACAACCATCCATGCGAGAAGCTAATGGAGGCTCTGAGCCCCCTCCTTAAGCAGATTCAGTTCCTCACTGGATTCTGAGGTTGCTTTAACTTTAATTAGCTGATGTAGGAAGACAAAAGAAAGGAAGGAAAGAAGGAAGAAGAAAAGCATCTGCTTTGTAATAATGCATACCTAATTACTCCCTTTATTATGTAAAAGTATATATCGTAAACATCCAACAATAGTGTATTATTGCAGTACGTGTAATGAACAAACATATTTACTGCAACATTTGATTCTTTTTTCTTAATTTTGTTATTGGCAACCTCTTAGTTCATATAACCCTTAAAAAAAATAATAAAATATAATTTTACTAAATACGATCCCTCAATTATCAATCATATCCTTATTTTCCGCAACCCCTCAATTACCCTTAATTCATATAACGATTTCATTTGTCGGTCAATTATCCTCTTATGTGTTCGACATCAAAATCGTAATTATATCTCCTGGAAGAAGACATTTAAACATAAGAAGGGGGAAAGAAGAGGAAGAAAAAGATTGTATGGAAAAATGTTGAAATTAAACGGTAAGTTAGGGGTCTTTATATCCAATTATAGTGGGGTATTTTAAAAATATTAAAGTTCTTAAAATATGATTATAAATAGTAAAAAAGGGTTGGAGGATTGAATAATTGTACACTTTTAGGGTTTAAAAATAAATATTTTTTTTTTAATGATAAGAGTGAAATGATACGATGTGTCGTACTTATACGAGTGACTTATGTAATTAAAAAAAATCATGCCACTTTGAAAATCCTATCATTTCTATTAATTTATTGGCATTCCCTATTAAAAGAATAAGGTGGAATTATGTATGGAATAATATAAAAAATAGTTAAGATAATCAACAATAAATAGAAATAAACAAATAATGTACATAAGATTTAAATGATTCAATATTTTTTGCTTACCATTTAAGGAAAGAAATCTAAACATTTCACTTTGTGAAAACATTATGTATCTTCCTAATTTTAATAACATGAATAATATATTATTTTCTACTTAGTCTCTTTATAAACAAAGTATACTTCTTCAACATCACGTCATATAGAAACATTGCGATATATAAAGTATTTATAGTTCAATCAAAATCTCCTTTACCTCTAAATAAAAATCTTTCCACTCTTAAATACAGTGATCTAATTTTAGTTGAAATACAAAGTTATCGATCCACCCTATTGTCTGTGGCATGCACAGGAAAAATACACGATAATGGATTTGAATCGAACGTCAATTGATGAGATACTTCTGATAGAAAAATTCATACCCATTCATTCTTCTCGGTGTGTTGGCTTTGAGTTCACATATCACACACCACGAATCAAAGAACAGAATCACATACACACAGCATTGACCCATTTAATCCAGCAAACAACAAGCAAGAGGAGGAAAAGGATGGAGGTAATACAAGATGGCGAGGTCACCAACGATAGAGACCTCCAGCCTCGCCACCACCCTCCGGCCAGGGTGATGATGCTGTTCCTAACTCATTTCCATATCAGTACAAGACCTTAAGATCAAAATATATGAGTATACAATGAAGAAAAGAATACGAAAGGAACGATCTAGCATTTGCCAGATATCTATATATAACATATGGCTCCGTTGGGACATGCTAATATGTATCGCACAATGTCCAGTCGCTTACTGTACATGAAAGGAGGATTCTGATGGAATAAGCAACATATCATCCTGGCAATTACATCGATATTTACTCAGCAAACACCATAAAAATTATTTTCATAAATTTCTAATCCTTGCAATTTCATAAATTACTTGGAGCAAGTAATATGGAAAGGTGGTGTTAGCTGGTACTAGAAAGCTTTGGGTATGCCCATAATCTGGGAAGATGCTGTGTGCTCGGCGAGGGTCCATCAGAGTCGCTGTCATCCGTATCGGAAGACATCACTGCTAACTCGATCTCACCCAGCAGGTACTCCACAACCTGACATAAAGAGGTCGAGCAGATTGAAGCTACACAATTGATCTGCAAGCAACTTTGCATTTACAAGATTATGATGCAAAAGTTCATACATGAAATCAAGACTTAAAAGTTTGTATCCAGTTGGTTCCATGTGTATAGTGTTTGATTGGGGGGGGGGGGTGTGTGCACCATTGTATGCGTTGGTAGGTAGGTGACGGAGAAAAAGTATGCCATGAAATTGATACGATAACATACTATCTCGGAAAGACATTAATATTATCCTTCGTTTCCTACTACAGGGAAAAGCTAAACCTGATTAAGTTACTAAACCGAAACAGCTATCATTCTGTGTGGCAGCATACTCCGGTCCGAGTTTTGGCATCCAGCTAGTTAGGAGAACTAATGATGCTCCCACATATAAAGCTATGAGTCGTGTTTATCCTGAAATCTGTACTACACCTACAGAAACGTCTGACATCATACAACCTTGACATAGTCAAACAGCCTAAAGAATGGTACTCAAAACAGATTTTTTTTATACTATGAAATTAAGGAACAATCAAGATGTGCTAAAAAAAGCATGACAGGAAGTTTCTTTTCCTTCACTAATTACACTTATCAAACAAAATTAAGCTTTTTGAATGTATTTGGCTATATTATTACATTAGAAACATGACTGCCCAAAAGACAATGAAGTACATAAAATGAGAAAAAGAAGATACACTTCACCAAAACATTGCAAAGGACTTCAGAGTTGAGATGGTAAAAAGCAGACACTTACCTTACAAGGTGATATAGGCCTTATGTTTAGCTTCTGATTCCCTATCTTTGAACACTCATGCGAAGTACGACATGTGATCCCACTGGACCAAATTATTGATTGACAATGTCCACATACTACACGATTTGGTAAAAACTTCCAAGATGAGACACCTGTAGTAAGAGTTTAGTAAATATAAAGAAAGTATAAATAGTAATATTCAAACTGTATAGTGAAAAATTATTACATGTGATACGTCTAACTTTTCCAACAAAAATTTGATTACCAACATAACATAATATATTAGCATTCATGAGCACAGCTAGTCAATAACTCTGCCGCATTCTATTGTATTACAATCTATTTTATTGACAATCCACAATAACATAGAAGCTGAAAAAGAAAGCTCACATAGAAGTTAATGAAAAAAAAGGTATGGCCACAGCTATCATATTATACTGCTAAAAGCTTGTTCAGATAAATGTTTCAATAATCTGAGTCATAATAAAAGAGAATCCACTGTACAGAATTTAACTTGGAGTAAATAACTAAAATTGGGAGCTGATATTTCTAAAAAGCACTTGATAAAATCAAAAGCGTGGATCTTATTGCAGGTTTCACATTCCTACATTAAAATCATACGGAGCAAAGTAAAGAAAGTTTAAGCAACTGTAAGATATATTAAGATGATAATATAAGACAAAACTATCAGGAGAATACCACGAGGGATGGCAAAAATGAACGAAAGCAAGGAACAACAAAAATCACAACCAAGTTTCGAATGTTTATAGTGACGAAAAGCCTTGTATCAAGTCACATTGTAAGTTGCTGGTGACACTCATTAGCTGTGACTGCCAATAATGTAATAGCAAAAGTCAACGATTATAGTGGTGCTGCTGTTCTTCGTTGGAGCCAGAAAGGTTGATCGATCATTACTTAAAATTCTTTTTCTCTGACAAGTTGTTAAGTGTAACTTTTGTCTACTAGAATTTTGTTCATAGGCATTGCGGCTACAACCATTAAATAAAAAGACATGAACAGTTACATGGATTTAATTGATCAACAACTAAAATCTTGAAAAAATATATTTTCTGTTTCAACTTTAAGTTTGAACAGAGGGCTAATATAGAAGTTAATGCCTTTGGTATGCCATCAGTTATAAGTGATCAAAGTAGAACCAGATTGTAAATGGAATCAGAATTAGTTTCTTTCATGCATTTGGTACATTATTCAAGCAACGGAATCAAAATCTAGAAGGGCAGTATTCCAATCATTTAGAAAACTTCTAGTCAATTGGATCTGGTTTGATACACAGGGCTTAGGAAACCATGATCCTCCCATCACAGAAATGTGTCTCGCAAGGTTTCACCTTTTGGATTCAATTAGGAACAGTAACTGAGATCGGATTGCCCTTAACCAAGCATCAGACGTCAGTATACCGCCCAAAACTAAAAGCCACATGAAATAGAAGGAAAACCAATTTGCATGATTCATAGACATGAGAACAGAACCACCTGAGTACAAACAATGATAATTTACTTAAACATGAAGCACCACAAGACCCTGTGACTGATGCCTGCACAAGCTTAGAAATTCAGATCACATTTATATCATGATTCCCTCGAAACGTGTAAAAAGTGATTGTTCAAGTATTCAAGAATAAGCTAGCAATTAAGTCACATCATAAGAAAATTATAAATACGTGAGATCCATTACCTTCACATTTTCTTCTAACTGCCTCCTTCCAGTTAATATTGATTGTTGGATCCACTCCCATGCCTCCATGAAAAACCACATCTTTCCCATCAGGTACTAGTTTGTGGTCCTGCTCTTTACTTGTGCAGGTGCTATAATTACCAAATAGGTTGCTGTACAGCATCTGCCATAACCCGTTATCAATTGCAGCTGTGTTCCATGCCCTTCTAAGAGAAATAAAACCTAATGTTAACTCTCTGATTATGGCAATTTGTTTGGGTAGATAAGTGGCAAGGAAAAAGAATACCAGCATACTAAACCAACAGATGCTAGAGACCGCAAATCCAGAAAACTGAAGATGTGAACAAGAAGATCATAAGGTAAGACGACAGAACCTGTTAAGAAGGAAAGTATAGTCCAAAAGGTCAGTTGATCACATGAAGCACACTAGTAAAATCCTTTCTTTTTCATTATGGGGGTTGGAAGGATAAAAGACCCAGCTTCCAAATGTATAAAAATAGTAAATAAGCGGAACATATTTTCAACATATGCCACCAAATTTTATATCCCACACAGGTTTACATAAGGAACTGCAGAATATGGGTCATTTCCCTGACCAAAGGCAAATTCCTCAAGTTTGAATAAAATGTCAAAGATGTTATTAATTGACAGTAAATGATCCAGTACTAAAATAAGCAGCAGACAAGATGCATGAATACAAATGACATAAATCAAGCACATAGGTTAGGATCCCACTAAGAGAACATTATTATTGACAATAAGTAGTTCCAGAGAAGGTCTATCCATAGCTCCTCGTAGCTTACGCATCACCCAGTGTTTTTAAAAGCGCTAGGTGCCAAAAGGCACCAAAGTCCCAAAACACCCAAAGCATTAAGCATCCGCCTGAGCGAAGCGAAGCACTTTAGAATATTAAAATATAAAAAATATATTACAATTGATAAATATAATTACAAAATAAAATCTCATCCAATATTTCTTATGGAAGTTAATTTAAATCTATTATATATTAGAGGGACCTATTGTGCAAGGTCAACTAATTTAAATTTTATCAAATTGGTATGTTGTTGATTTTTTTTAACTAGTGAAGTTATAAAAATCATAATGTTAGATAGAATCAACTTGCCCATCGGGGGCAAGTTTGCAGCTTCCTACAGATGGCATCGGTGGCGAAGGATGCCTAGGATGTGTCCGTCGATGACGGAGGAAGCTTCACACATGTCCCTCGGAGGCGAAGGGAGCTGCGTACGAAGGCAATGGTGGAGAAGAAAGCTTCAGACTGCAGTGGCAATGACAAAAGTTGCAGACGACGACGATGGGGGCGGAGGAAGCTTCGAACCTATCCATCGTCGGTGGAGGGAGCTGCACACAAAAGCAGCTATAGTGGAGGGAGCTGCGCAACGGCGACGAAGGAAGCTTCAGACCTGTCCATCAACGATGGAGGGAGCTGTGAACGAAGGTAGCGATGGCGAACTAGAGGTGGGTCGGGCGACGACATAGGGTTTGTGGTTGGGGTTTAGTGATGGGTTTCGTTGGTTTGATTGAACGAAGTTACATGTTCAATCGAACTAGAGCTCACATTCATTCAAGCGCTCGCTGGAGGCACCCGACGCCTGGGCTCAAGCGAGCGCCCAGGTGACACTTTAGTGAAGCGAGTCGCTCAGACATTGTGTGAGGCACTCAAGCCTCACCTCGCCTCGCCTGAGCGTCTATTAAAAAAACTGCCACCAGCTTAGCTTAGATTTTCACAAGGAAAAAGAGAATTAACACCTATGAGTTTCCTTCCTTAAAATATAATTAACAATTTATGGGCCCCAAGCTGCATATGTGCTATTGATCTACTAGCACATATACTTTAGCACATGGTATGCATCAGGGTCACAGAATAGTTGACATGTATAAATGAGTGTAAATAATGCACATCCTAAGATATTTCCAGAAACAGTCTGATACAAACACAACAAGCATTTTAAAGCATCCATGACTGACATGAATAAATAGTTTTCAATAAGGCTAATAGTCAGTACTTTGTCATAACATTTGCAACTTTCCTTCAACAGCTAGAACAAAACCAGACACATTTGATTTCTCTTTCTTGGACTCAATACTGTGTCCTAATCACCCCAGTAATTCCTCAATAAACTAAATATAGGTATACTGGCACTAGACAAGACACATCCTTCAAAAATCACACTTCAATGCATCTTTACAAGTGAACATATATGTGTGTGTGTTAAGCTTAACCACACAAAATGATTTAGATTCTAAAATAAATGATATTAAACTGTTGACTTCGATTTTGAACCATCTACATGTAAGAAAGCTAATGCTCATGGACCAGACAGTTCTGACTTCCCATGTCCATTTGATCTTAATCCATAATGTGACAAAAGGGTACAACTAATAGCCTAGTACCAATAAGATGCTTCAAGATCAATCTCTCCACATTGCCAGAAGACCTAAAACTAACATACAGTGAAGATGATAAAAAAAATTCATTAGATGCAAAGAAATCTAGATATGCCTAATTTAAACACATATTTTATCAAATCAGACAAGTACAAGACCAAACTAATTGCTAAACTTTGCTGTTCATAAATCTTGCAGTATCCAGTCTTAGGACTCGAATGCCAACAATTTAAGTAGGATGTCCAGAATGATTCTGCACTTCAATTCCAAAGAACGATGCCAATTTCGTGACATCAAGAGCTCTTCCACAAAGCATGTCTAATAAGTTTCCTTAAACATGATAGTCAAATATTACCTATAGCAATGATAAAATGTAATTTGCAATATTTTAAAATTTTCACTACATTTCTCATGCAACATACAGATCAATGATCATATGTAAGTATTCTATACATGACAAGCTAAAAATAATTTAACCAATTGGCGTTCATGAAATTTTTAACCATCCATTAAGTCACTATTACCTCCATCATGGTGAGCTCTGGAGCGCCTTTTATGTGCAACAGCAGCATGCTTGAACTCTGAAACAGCTAGTGCCTTTTTTTGCTTGGGCAATGCAACTTCTGCTGCTTGGAGAAGAACGTTGGCTGAAGATAACCCATGCCCTGTTTGCACTCTGTTCAATTTGGCCAATCACACATAAATGTTCAAGTGCATAAATAAAATCACACAAAAATCACTGAGCAAATATGATCTCTGCTAAGATATGGATGACATATAAAAAATAGCTTTGCAAATCTAGTTATCAAAACACAAAAGTTTAGAACCATGAAATTATTATTTTCCTTCTGAGAAAAGACTTCTCCTTTGCTTTTGGAACAGCAATTTTTGTTAATTAGTACAGATGAAATACCTTTTTTGTTTCTTGAATGGACAAAACCTATAAGTGTTTACCAACAAAGCAAGATGAAAATGCTTAGACAAAGATGGATTAGAATGAACAGTATATACGATAATAGGGCCTCTGGAGCCATTATGTCACATGCTAGTCTCTTCATAAAATTAATACAAACATCAAAATGTTTAGCACAGGTTTTTTTACCTAAACACCTTCTATAATTAAGTTCTTCAGACTGATAACAAACCAGTTGAAAGTTCCATATTTCCAGAACAACTGATTGTAGGAATAAAACTACTATGCATTTTTCCATGCCGACATAAACATGAAATATATAACTTTGCAGACTTTTCATCTTATAATCAAAATCATAAATCAAGTTTTATCATAATGCCCCTTAATAAAGCACCAAAACAGCCAAAATATCCTGAGATGAAGATGTCTTAAGGAGCAGTTCCCACAATGTCAATATCATAGAAATAATCTCTATAGAATAACATAGTAAATAAAGAAATTTTTTGAACTGAGTGGCCTATGTTTCTAAGGTATCACAGACACATATCAACTCTGTCCTATGACACTGACTGCAATATATAAGTTATTGGCTGTCGAATTGGTCTCATGGAATAAAAAGCAAATCCTTTGTGTTCCCAAATGATTTCTTTTAAGTTCAATTTGTTCAATGACATTAGCCAAGCATGTAAAGGTTGATTTTGGCCAAGAATAGCAAACTGGATGATATTCTAGAGAACAATTTTTGGTTAGCAAGCATCTTTTCCACACCAACTCAATTCAGTATCTTTTTGAGAATCACTTAGGTGACTGTGCCCTTTGTGAATCTCAATTCTCTTTGATCAATATCACTAAAACCTCCAGCTGAGAAGCCTCATAAAAGTCAACAAGCATAATCACTCATTGCTTATAATCTTCTCTATCACAATGGAAAATCAGCTATTAAAATTAATTTCAAATTTGAGCAACAGACTCACTTCTCTGATGAATATTCAAATTAAATAATGATCCATGTCCGTAATTCTAGATAAACTCCAGTTTTTTTTATCAAAAGAACTGCTTACTAAACAAGAATGTCTAAAATCATCAAATGGAGACATAAATTTTCGAGAAAGTGTAATCATTCACAAACGTAAACATCTAATTGCTGAAGCTACATGCACAAAGAATAATCCAGAACCCTACAGATTTTTCCCGCACCCAATTTTGACTTGAAAATTAGCAACCAATTTCTTAACTATTCCATCTCTTAGTTTTACGGTCACCATCAATGGTAACTCTCCCAAAGCAAACATTTTGTGTATCGATCTTGTCGAATACAATTTCTGTAATTACATCTACAAGTTACCAATAACCCACTCAAAATTAATGCTTCCTTTCCGAGGTTTCTCGAAAACCTTTGACGGCACATATTGAACTTTAAGATCAACGAATTTTGTACTGCATGCGCGAGACCTAGATCACAGATTCTCACTCGGGAAGGAGGCGGAAGGCGGAGAGGGTTTCCTGGAAGACGACGGATTGGAGGTTCTTGGGGAGATCCGCGTAGGCGAGGCGCAGGATGAGGCCCAGCTCGTGGCACGCCGACGGGTAATCGTGGGCACGCGAGAGGGCCTCGACCAGCCCTAATTTCTCGTATCGCTCTCTCACCGTTGCTCTCCCCATCCCTCCGTCCGTCCACCACCGACCGACTCGCCACCCGATTTCGAACGGGAAAAAAAAGGCAACGAATCATAAAAAAGAATGGTGTGTTTTGTATACACCTAACCACAGTTAGGTTCGAATCGAAACGGGGTCAAAATCGGAACCGAACTGTCCCGCACGGTTTACTACTTCCAAATCGAATCGAACCCGGTTCGATTCCGGTTCTTAGGTTTTTAGGTTTAGAAAATCAAAATCGATAATTTCTAGTTCCAAATTGAATAATCAGTTCCGTAATTTTAAATTTATTTTTATTAATCAAAAATAAATTTAAAATTTTTGTATTATAATTTTTTTAATTAAAATAATAATAATAATAATAATATTGGGATGACGTTTGTCGATTTCGTTTCGGTTCCTAATTTTAAGGAATTAGAACTGTCGATTTATTTAAACTCAGTTAAATGAAAAATTATAAAATGTGACTCCTTTAAAAAATAGTGCCTATTTACATTAATGCCCTCCAAATTATTTTTTTAGTTTTATATATTTATTGTTTAAAAAATATATCCCTTCAAAATTTAATATGCAAAGAATTATAATTCTAGTAGTAGAAGAGGACGAAGAAGAAGAAGAAGAGAGTGTGGAGAAGAGGAAAAGAACGAGCATCACAAGGTCATATGAAATAATTAAAAGTATTATCATCATATGGTGTGAAAACAAATCATCGATATTTTTAACTAATAATAATTAAAAGAATAAAATAAAAAAAGATCATATGAAATCCCTATGCATCGATATTTTTAAATAATAATAATAATTAAAAAATTAAAAAAAAATGACGGTTGGCATATCATTTTATATCTAAAGCTATAAATACCAATCGATATGAACTAATTCAAACCGGATCGTATTTCATGGATCTATAGGCATATAGATCGTTTCAAGTTTTTCATTATCTACTACTCATAGTGGTTATCAATAATTAATTTGAGCTAACTCATATAAAAAAGATAATTTAAATGTTTGAACTATCCTTATTATTCATATCAATTATTATGTTTTTATTTTCTTTTGGGTTTCTCTTAGTCACACTTATCCTTTATGACACTCTAGCTTTTCTCTTTTCTTATTTCTAAGGATTGTATCAAATATTGGGAAAGAATCAAAGAGTTGGAGCAAAAAAAAAGACCATACAATAAGGAGAGAACTAGAGCATTAAGAGTAGCCATCCAATTGCAATAAGGTACTAATGTGAATTGAAATCTTAATGCCATTATATCATAAATCAATTTTTAGATATTAAATGTTTTTTAGAAAGCATTCAGGGGTTTTTGTTTGGCATGGTATTGGAGCTTTTTTATTTTCCTATAATTGTAGGTGTTATTTTTTAAAAAATTCATATTTGAAGGGATATTAATCTCAATCACTCATTATTTTAAAAGGTAATTTTGTATTATCTTTGTTCCCTGTTGGATAAAGCAAAAAAAAAACATGAAATGGGAAAAACAAATAATAATCCTGAGACTATGAAAAAAAAAATGCCAACAAAAACCAAATAAATGCACAGAAATCAATTGGTTTTTAGTATATTTGTCGGTTTAGAAATACATGCATCAGAAAAGCATCTAGTGACATGAAACATAGGTAAGAAATAAGTCATTTTAAGTTTTGGTTCCAAATCTCATCTTACTTGACCTAAGGACATGAAACTCACAGTGAGACCTGAAACCAAAGTCAAAACTCAAGGAACAGAGTGCTTTGTCCAAGTCAAAAACCACTACATAATGAGAGGAACAAGATTTAAAACATTTGTATCTAATGATCTCAAGATCTTCAGTTCTTGGTTCTTATGACATTGCTGAAACCAAAATGGCATTTCAATCCAAAGAATTTGAGGGTGATTTTAGACAAATATAATCTTACTCTCAAAGAACAAAAAACTGACTCAAACAGAGCCAAGTAAAAAATGAAGGAAAGAGATAAAAGAGCTTGAGTTGCAGTATAGAATTTAGATCTACAACACATCAGTATTAGATATACAGGACATCATTTTGTTTTCTGGTCATACAAAACGGAAGACATTGCCTCTGAAACCATCTTTCCTTATCATGACAGTAGTGGTTTAATTAACCCCAATGGAGGATAACTTCTATTTACGCTTGTGGATGGCCTCCGAGCTGTCATTTCTCATCATTGCGACGAACTCCTCATAATTGATTCTACCATCCTGAAACATTTGTACAAAGTGATTACATGGGTGAAGGGTGTCTGATACAAATGATTTTGCTGAAACCAAAATATTCGTCATTAAACTATGCTTGACGTGTCTCCTTTTCTAAATATTTTTTCTCATTTTTCCATGACCAATCTCAGTATCTGGCCCTCCAGTCAACTATGTATAGGAGGCAATCAGCAAACAATTAAATTTGTTGTGGTCAGTGATAAATTGTAGCATGTGACTATGTATCTCACCTCACAAACTTTTGAAGAGTTCTACTCTTACCGCAACAGAGCATGTTACAGAATTAGAAGGTCGAAGCTCCAGCTACACATAAATTTTAAACTGCTTCCTTGTTTTTTTGGACATTGCATGATACTTAGCTCATACTACGCCACCAGTTCACAGATTGAAATTTATAACAGTAGAAATGCAAATGATGCACTATACAAGAAACCAAATTCACATTCTAAACTAGTATTTCCACAAAATTAAAATAAGAGATCGGTGATGAGATACCTGCTAATCCAATTTTGCATGTCAGAATATGTACTCTCCACATTTGTGGATGTTCCACAAATTATTTTTGGTCAAATGTATTAAGAAGCTAAGTTTTGGGTCCTAAAGCACCCTAAGTTGTTGTTCCATGCAAGCACTATCCAACTAAATGCATCAGGGATTTGGTCTGGCAGTATTTTTCAATTGTGACAACTGTTACTAGACCACAAAGAGATTGGGATAAGTGTCAAAATAGGATGTGTATTTTGTAAAATATGTTTTGTCAAAATCATTAGATTTTGATACAAATAGTCAGAGATCTGACATGACAAGAAAAAGGTCCCTTTCTAATATTTATCACATAGTTTAGGTTATTTTGCTTTTAGATCTGTTTGGTCTACTTTTTTGTATTTTATTTGTTTATTACGTTATATATTTCCTAATATCTTGCAATATCTGGACTCTGCTGTTCAAGGAAATTAGAAACCCTAAGAAGTATGAACGTTTTTGGTCCTACTAGTCCTACTACAGGTTCTGAGTAGCTTAAGATATATGTTAGCAGAAATATTTTTTTCTTGTGGCTTCAAAGGTTACTTTAGAGTTTAGATTTACATGCATTTAGCTTTAGGGGCTCTATGAGATCACTTGTCATGAATCAATTAGTTTTAGGTGACAAGTACAGGAGGAGTAGCCATTTGGCACATCTTCAGCAGCATCCAACTCTTCTTTGGTTGCAATCCTAATAAAAGCATCGATGGCACTGTGATTCTGGCAAGGTGGCATTTGGTTTAGGATCAAAATCACATACAAAGGAACTGACTAAAACCAAAAGTGAATTGACCACTTTGCACTTTTGGTTTGTGAACCAAAAAAAAATATTTGAGCTGGTTGGAATGAGAAGTTTAATTGCAATATGGAAACTAGATTAGTATATGTTTTCATCAATATAAGAAATTCAAATTAATTTTGTCTGATATCGGTACACAAAATATTTTTTCATCATTGAATCCATGTACTTTATATATCAAATCCCAAAGTGGGGAAGGTGGATTCCTGTAACTCTATTGTATATGCATATCCGATAACAATTTAAATTTAATAGTCATCTTACTATCTATGTTGAACCAACCAACATGTGAATATTTTGCCAAATTGCCCTCACAAAACGAGAGTTTTCCAATATTTCCTTGTGTATCCCACTTATAATTCATAATTTTGTTTGTGCAATAGGTGAAACTAACAAATGAAGTGTAACAGGCTTCCAGTGTCTATCAAACATCAACAATCATAATTGTTCATTCTAGTCCCTGACGAATATATATGATCATGTCCTAAGATTCTAAATAGACACTACTTCCACTAGAAGTAAAGTACTTGTTTCCAGCCCGTAAGTATCAGCGCATTCCATTATCATAGCTCTCAACTAAAAGAACGATAATAACAAATCCTTGAAACAAACTGGACTACATCAAATGCATAAAGATACCCTATAACATGTCATATGTAAATTTGAACTTTACTAGTTTTTAATGAGAGCATAGAGACTTACATTATTGATATCAACTTCAGCAATTATCTCTTTGATTGTTTGTTGATCACCCATGTTGTATTTCGTGAGAGCTTGCTCCAATTCCTCAATTGTGATGTATCTAGATAAAGTTAAAAAATAGAAAATATTTAGCTATCAAGTTTATATTTTTAGCAAAATGTGACTTTAAAACATGAAAACAAGAAGTTACCCGCTCTTGTCCTTATCAAAATACTCGAACGCCTTGAATAGGTGATCTTCTTTTTCCATTTTGTTCATATGCATAGTAGCTGTTATAAATTCCAGATAGTCAATGCTCCCATTTCCATCCACATCAGCCTGTAAGCACATTGGTGGAAATTAATTACTGCAAGTAGAATAGGAGCAATATCCAGATTTCAGCATAGCTATACATTTCCTTGACATTGTCACTTTGTTTTCATTTTCATCAAATACAGCTCACACAAGTTAGATCCTTGTGAACTTTACCTTCTCAGCGGCAATGCCTCAGAGAATGACAAACTTTTCAGCAAAAGTGTTACTGTTTATATTTTTTTACATTTTCATATAGGTTCAATTTGATTTAAGACATGTCTAGGATGTGTAATTAGTATATTATAAATGATTAATATACTTAAACAAATATTTAGCTAAATCAATACTATATGCTATAGAAAATAAAGGTCTAAACCAAAACAAATATGATAGATTAGGAAATGAAATTTCAGTGGACGCTGGAAGGATTGACTTGCAGGTAACCAAGAAGATGTGGGTGATCAAAGGACATCACGACTCCTAGATAAAGGGATGATTGTCCCTTGACAGAGCCAATAGTGGAAAAAGGATGATGGGAGACAATTTGAGAAATAGCTGAAATGTATGTTCAGTTGGTCACATCCTTGGTGCAAAAACAAGTCTCTTAAACTTAAAGATACCTGAAGGTGAAAGCTGAAACTAATATTTATACATATATATTTGTCTACGGCACTTGATAGAACGTAGACAATCCCTGTTGGAGATCGGTGTGTGGAATTCATTCCTTAAAGCTTAAAAACTCACAGCAAATGAAGGCGGGTAGTTGTCTCAGCAATATTGCACAGACTTGAGACAGAGTACACAGTCATAGTAAATAAGCTTGAAACAAGAAATGTACGTTCGAGAATGAATGATGAAAGTAGGAAAACAAGGTAAGATTAAGTAGTACATTAAAGAAATTACAATTACTTTTTTAGTTATGATATAGCAATGAATAAGCAGTCAGGGCCCTTAAAGAAGTGAGGATGGACTTAAAATTAAGCAGAAAGATTTTTGTATTTATGTTGAATTGATTGAAGTAAGAGAGTTAGTGGACATGATTTTTTTAATGCATTGGACATTAGATCAAAATGATGAACGAAAAATAAAGGTTAGTGGATTAGAAAAAGAAAGAATTAGTGGATTAGCCTTCAACATTACTATGTGGGAGTTGATTCAGAAAACCATTAACTTTTTTATCTCTTTAAATGTGATAATAGCTCTTGTTTCCTTTAAAGAAAGAACTCCAGGGTTTACAAGATTTATGGAATCCTATTTCTCAAAAATATGGTTACTTTCTAAGATTGCTCCCGCTATGACATGAGTAATTAAAACTCGAGATATAGAAACAATTAGTCTGTGTAATAATGAGGATGCATATTTTGATCCTAGAATCGCACATGGGAACCTCATGTGTGTAAACACCTTTTTTTGTTGGAAAATAATCAGTGCTATGGTTGACATATAATTCCATTCGGTCTACCAAGCTTCTTGTCACTCTACTAATTCACATAGCTTCCATTGAATGAACTAAGTTGTTTGAAATTTCTTGTTTATGTTTACAAAATATGCGTATCAGAATGAGTATTTAGGTCCATTTCCGAGAAAGTATTTTGGAAAGCTGATGAAAGAAGAATGGCTAAAGGATGCTGAAAGATGAGGAAAAGAACCATACCGCCTCAATCAGCTGCTTAACTTCAGATTCAGAAATCTTGATACCCAGATTGCCCAATTTGGGAAGACCAGCCTTTAGTTCTTCAACAGTCAGTGTACCGCTATTATCAGTGTCCATTGATTTGAACATTTCTTTCAAGCCCATAATTTCTTCCTCTGACAAGCTTTCTGCTATCACCTGAACACAAAATGTATGAGGTAAAAATTTAGAATGGACACTGAACAGATGAAAGATGGGTAAATTGAATCAAATGAACTATAACTACCTTCAAGGCTACTTTTTTTAGTTTGTTCATGGCCCTAAACTGCTTCATTCTAGTCAAAACCGCAAGATCAAGTGGCTTATCAGGAGCCTCCCCATCTTCTCTTATCCATGGATGTTCTGCAGTAACGTCATTCATGGTCAAACTGAGAGGATTGATGTTCTTCATGAGTGATCTAAAAGTTTTCCAGAATTGTATTTTTTGGAGCAGGAGAAGTGTTAAAATTGTTAAATTCTCGTAAGTAAGAAGTTGCAGAGCATCTCATGAAAGAGACATTTGGCATCAGAGAAATTCATGTAAATGCATGCAGAGAGCAGAACAGAATGGCACTGAAGCTTTTCAAGATCATCCGAAAAAATATTAATATGTACAATATAAGATAAGATTTGGATTCAGATAAGATTTTGTGCCTTGAATCTCATCATGTAAAACAGCTGAAATTTATAAATCTTACTGAGGATTTCAGCTGCCGTGAGTCGTTCTTTCGGATTGGTTCTTAGCATCTTCTTCACCAGATCTTTAGCACCAGATGATATAGTTGGCCAGGGATCAGCTGAGAAATCAATATGTCCATGTAATATGGCAGCAAAGATGCCCTCGTCGTTCTCTGGAGAGATGAAAGTAGCAACTTCAGCTGAATTCTCCATAATCTAGACAATGATTTTGAATTCAATTCAAGTTTGATAACTCCTCACCTGCCCAAAAAGGAGGAACACCAGCAAGAAGGATGTACACGATTACTCCAGCACTCCAAATGTCAGCCTCTGGCCCATAATTCCGTCGCAGCACTTCAGGAGCAATATAATATGCACTACCAAGAACATCCCTGAATACATCTCCTGCGGAGGCATTTCATTCTTTTTCTGTTAGCACATCTTAGAGAGAATGAATCAAATAGGATCTCCGAGTATCCCTTCCTCTTCATGCAACATCTAGTTGGAGATCTTATCATGTCTCAAATTGCTACAAACCTTCCCCAATGGCCATGGTGAACGCAGATTATATGGTCGGGGATACATCGTGTCATGTGGCTTTCTCCCTGACTCCACATTGTAATATTTGTGTCTATTGAGTTATATGGATAAAAATGGCCTTTTTGTGGAACACTTCAAACCAAGAAGAACAAGAACAGATTTATACATAAGAAAATTACCAAGATCAAAATCAGATATTTTTGCTTCCATGTAATATTTAATAGATGCAGTAATCATGTTTCTTATTTTGATGATGATTAATCCTATCAATAAAACAAGATCACTTCAGGAACATGAAGAGACTGAGGGCTTTTCTGTATTACCGTGCTTGAAGAAGGTGGAGAGGCCAAAATCGGTGGCTTTGAGCGGCGAATCCTCCCTTTTGTTCAAGAAGAGGAAGTTCTCGGGCTTGAGATCGCGATGCATCACCCCCATGGAGTGGCAGCAGTGGACAACGTTCACGATCTCCCGGCACAGGGCGGCGGCTGCCCGCTCGGAGTAGTGCCCCCGGGAGATGATGCGGTCGAAGAGCTCGCCGCCCTCGCACAGCTCCATCACCAGGTTCACCGACCGTCGGTCCTCGAACGCACCCCTGAGCTCGACGATGTTGCGGTGGCCGGTGAGGTGGTGCATGATCTGCACCTCGCGGCGGACGTCCTCGAGGTCGTCCCGGTTCGTCAGCTTGCGGGTGGCGATGGACTTGCAGGCGAGGACCTCACCGCTGGCCCTGTTCGTGATGAGGTGGGTGACGCCGAACTGGCCGCGGCCGAGCTCGCGACCGAAGGAGTACGTGGCGTGAACGTCCTCCATGGGGCGACGGAGGACCCGGCCGACGCCACCGCCGCCACCGCTGCTGCCTCCGCGGAAGTGCGAGCGGAACCGGTGCCTCCGCGAGCCGGCCTCCTGGCTGTCGTCGGCGTGGCCGCGGCGGGAGGTGTGGTTCCCCATTGGCTCGGTTCACTTTGGTTCCCTCTCTCTCTCTCTCTCTTTCGGTCTCTAATAACAGAGCGAAGTGGTCAACGAAGCCATCGCGAGAAAGCCGGAGTTGACGACCGGTAATGGCCGTTCGGAGACGGCAACGCTGCCACGTTGATGGTTCAAGTTAGGCACATAACGGAGTATATATCATTCTTCGCTACAATGTTTGTAACTCTTTGTTACGTCATCAGTTGTTTTTGACGGTTTCTCTCCTCTCTGCATATCGTTGACTCAGTCTGTTCTTGTAGCGTTACAACGTTTATAACAAATCAATCATCACTAACATAGCAACGCAATATACACAATATATATATATATAAATAAATAAATAATATGTCACGGTGGAAGGATATGATTTGAGTTGTCGTCACGACATGTGCGATGTTAATTGAGAATTTGACCAAAGTAGGTGAGAAGAAGAAGAAAAGAAATGGTTTGACTACGTTCGATTGGATGTGAAGGTAGAAATAGTTGAGTTCGGATCGGTGAAGATGGGTGACTTCAAAACCCGAATCAGGTAGAAAGGCACTATCATAGTCGATAAAATCGAAATCTAGTGAAGGATTAAAGCTGATGTTGGAAGATAGGGGAAATAATTCCTCTGAATTTTTCTTGCAACCAAAAGCCTTAATACCAAGTGTCAAGGAATGATAAATCTATTTAAAATTGAGTTTTAGGAACGTCGTATATGTTCGAAGAATATATGTGCTTAGGTGAGTCATAAAAATGTTGGCATAGATTTTTGAGAGATAAATAGAGGTAGAAAATATATTCTATAGTAGTTTAGAAAGGAACATTTTCGTTTTAGGATAGGCATTAAGAGCCTTCCATCCAAGCTAATCGGCTTTGTTATACTGATCCTCCCTTTTCAATAGATGATAGGCACTTTTGACATTAAAAGAATTAAAACTAATAATCATCATAGAGAAATTGTATCAAATGAATTAAAAAATGAGTGAAAGTAATTTTGATATCAGTTTGATATCATAGAAAATAAAAATGCGTTCTTGTGTCATTCTCTATGCATTTGCAAAGATCACTATACAGATAAGATAAAAATGTCAGATTAAAACTCCTCTAGTATATATATATATATATATATATATATATATATAAGCATACATGAGAGAGAGAAATGATGTTGCGAAGCAAAATACATTAGAAAGCTTTCCATGACGCTTGAAAGGGTTGATTATCCATATACTTGGACTATATTGATATTATAGTTTTTTACTAAAAAAAATTACATTGAAATTTCTATAATTCTAAAAATAAAAAAAATTATTTATCCCAATATCATCAACTGTATCGATGAAAAATATAACACGTAACGTTATATATTGGATCGATACGAAAATAATAAACAAGAAGATAATTTCAGCATCTCATCCATTATGTTTTTGACATGTTAGATGTTAATATAAATTTTTATTTTATTTTTAAAATTATAAAAAACTGAATATAAAATTTTTAAATATAAATATCGTGATGCTAATCGAGTATAAATAAAGGAATAATATGTAATAATATTAATATCGTGATACTAATAGGTGCAAGTGTTGTGTAAGTATCCGATCCTTCACGTCACCCTCGTGTCAGGCCACAGGCTGAAGCCGCCGGATCGGAGCTGGAAGACGTACGCCGAGCTCGAGGTGCACCCCGATCACAAGCTCCGCAGCAGGACCAAGCGCAGCGCCGACGACCTGCGATGGGAGGAGCGGTTCGTGTTCGTGGTCGGCGACGAGTTTCTCCGCGACGAGGCGTCCGAGGTGTTCGTGGGGATCCACCGCAGCCGCGGCTGGCCGCCGCTCGCAGTGCCCGTTGAGCGCCGGGCTTGCGGCCGTTGTGGCGCCGACCGTGCGACGGTACTCGACTGAGAGAGGAGGCGTGATGAAGGCGCAGAGCGAGGCGGTGTGCTTCTCCATATCAAAGTACTGGTCCATGAGTTGCCGAGACCATATGATGGAGGAGGCAACTCAGAAGAAGAGCAGGAATTGGCTGTTCGCTTGTCTTTCTGGAGTCCAATCTCGTCCACCCCAGGAAACCCGAGCCACCTTGGATGTCTCTGATGAAGAGAGGAGCAGCAATGGCGAAGGTAAGGCGCATGCGTCACAGGGACCGGCCTTTGATGTCTCCGATGAAGAGAGGAGCAGCAATGGCGAAGGGGAAGATGGCGACGTATCTTGACGACCTCGTCTCTGATGAGTTTGGCGTTAGTAGTCCAGTTGGTTGATAAGATGTGCTCACAAACGTCTCTTTCCGTTACCCGTAGCCCCACAAGTAACTGATTCAGTGGGGCCACTATTATCTACCAATGGGAGAGGCTGTTTCTGTGTTTCTTTGCTCGGTCGAAACACACTGATCCAACGCTCTCTCAGCTTGCGGTGGGGAAGAAAGGAACACGTAAACCTTCGGTTTTAAATATTATTAAATTAAAATATTCATTTATATTTTCACCGTGTCCAATTGGAAAGCAGGTAAGATTTTAGGTGGAGAAAACGGGTAGAAAGGTATTTTCGACAAGACGTCACGAGTGCCACGTTCGTGTCCACGTGACGCGAGCGTGAGTGCGGAGCTGGTGAGATGTCACATGGTCGACCGGTCCAACAGAAAGACACGTGTACGGCGGAGTTCGACTCAGGAACATACCCTGGCGGGCCAGCACCGACGGCCAACACAACTACCACCAGTACCTCCTTTCCTCTCCCTAATCATACCCCGAGAGAAAGCCTCGTCTTGAACTAACCAATCAAGAAGCGCCGTTTCTGCGGGACCCACAGGACTAGATGAAAGTTCGTGTCTACCTTGTGTGTTCCGATAGGGTGGACGAATACAGCGTATCTCATACAGCTCATACGGACACGTTTACGATGACGTGGACTCCTTCTCGTCCTCCCTCTCTCGCCCCCTCTTTCCACTTCCCTCGGCTGTGGGATGCGCTCATCCTCCTCTTCGGTGGATTTACGAAGGAAGAACAGTAGTTGGCTTCCTCTTCGAGAGGACGGTCCTCCTCCTTTCAGTTCGGCCAGTCTCTCCAGTTCCCGTGGAGCCGTTCCATCTCTTTCTTGAGTAGACTCTTGGTTTTCCCAAGCCAAAAAGAGTCGCGTTTTACGCAATTAGTGGCTTTGCGGAGGATTTCGTTCGGAGATTGTAGGTATGTGAAATCGTGGACCGATTCGGTGTGGTAATTCTGGGAATTCTTATACGATTTTATTTCATCCCGACATTAGTCCTCTGTTGTGGAAGGTTTGCTTCTTGATTCTTTTTATTTTCGCTAGGGTTCGACGTTTTCGCTCTTCTCCTGGCATAAAAATTGAATCTTGGTCGCTTTTTCGCTTTGAGAAATTTTGTTGCAACTACGGTTTGTTGTGTGGGTGTTCGTGTGCCTGAGAGGGAGATCAGGGATGTAAATTGAAGAAACCAGCAGATTAGATCTGAAGATGGGGTAAGCCAAGGGAAGACTGGTTTGATAGTAGGTGGATGAATGATCTGGCAAGAGGGGGAAAAAACTTCTTTTCCGGTTAATTTTTTGAAGCAACATCTCAGGCGGTGAACATAAACGTGGATCTGATTTTGATCTCACTTGTTCTCATGAATAGAATTGGATATAGAAAGTGCTTGAAACATATCCAGGTTTGTTTTTTCTTTGGCTGGTGATTGGTAGGGCCCTTTGTTACTTCTTCTACCAAGGGTTTTGTGTTATTAGTTTTTTGTCTTCTTTGGCAATAGAATACTGGCTGGTTTCTATAACCTGCAAAATGGCTTACCTGATTATCAAATCAATAGTTTTGAAAGAAAAAAATTTGACTTTTGAGATATAAGGGTCGTGATGGCCGTCAGTAATGCTGCAGTTTTATAGTTCATTGATGTCATTGTTGTTAAACTGCAGCGGGAACAGTTCCCTACTAACCAAGCTTCCCCCTTGTCTGGGTTGATGCAATAAGCTGTGAGAATAAATATGTTAAATGTGTATAAAGATGCACATCAATCTTTAGACGTTTCTAGGAACTACAACTTTGTAATGCATTTTATACATGTGGAGATACACAAGATAATAATTAAATTGCAAGTATGTTTTGTTTTATTAAATCATTAAAGTGCTTATTCATTGGACACATGGTAGTTTGGCTACTTTATATGTGACTGCGGTATCTTTGGCACATCACCATATATGTGCTATATGCTTGAAATCATAAAGCTTCAAATATAACCATGGTTAGATGCTATTATCATACTGTTGTGGGAGACCCCATGCCATCTGTTGGCTACAGTGCCATGTCAACAAAGGTGTGTTATCGGGAAAAAATAATAAAGAAAAAGAAAAGAAAGGAAGGTGTTGAATGGAGAAAGACTATATATCAAGAAACCAAAAAAAGGGGTTTGTCTATCAGCCTTAACCTGATGGAGCGGAATATATTTCTGTACAATACTACAATTCCATGCAAAAGCATAGTCTGGGTGTCCATGTGCATGTTTTTGATAAATTATTATTAGTGCATTTCATTGCCATTTCGGGTATATTGGGGCTTTTAAAGAGAGATTGCTGTGAAGTAGACATTTGTTTTGTTTGGTTTTCTGGCTTTTTCGTTTTTTTAGGCATCCATGTTTTTTGAGCTATCTCAATCATCTTCACCTTTTCACCTGGACTGTTTGCTAGAACACATAAATCTTGTATTGCTGTATAATTTCCCTTTTCCCAACATTCTTTAAATTTTCATTCTAGTGTTGTAATATCATCAATTTCAATTGATGGAGCTAACAAAAAGCTACTAAGATGCACTTGTTTAGTTTTTTGCTACTGCTAAAGGTCTGGTGTATTTGATGATCTTTCTTGGAAAATTTCTGTTGTTATTCATTTAAGTGAGTTCTAAATGATTAATCATGTCTGTGTAAAGTCAACTATTATTTTAAGATGGGCACTCAGTGAAAACAGAATAATTGTTTTACAGGTACTTTGTTTCATCGAGCAAAGTCATCTGAAAAAATACTTCCTTGGCAAGTAACTGTTGAATATAATTTGTTCAGGTTCTGTAGAGAGTGATTAATGGGAAATAATGAGACTACAACACCTTCAAAGTCTGAGAAACCGTATTCACCTGTCCAGGTGAGCCGACATTGTAAATCAACTTTGTATGACATCAATTTCTGTATACTGGATTGTATATATTTAGTTGGTTGATTCACATACGCATCAATGTAACAGTTTTGATGTAGCTAATCTACTAATAACAATCAAATGTATGAGTGCCCATTTTGCATGTGTTATATCATGTCTTGTTTAGGTATCATCTTATTAAGCATTAATATCTTTGCTTTTGTTACCAGTTGTACTTCTTAGTCATTTTCGATCTTTACATTTCTCACTGCATCCATTCTTTCCAGTTGCAGGAGCAGCCTGCAGTTCATCCATACCCTGACTGGGCAGCTATGCAGGTCGATCACTTCTAATTTTTATTTGTATGACTCTGGGCAGTGTATACAGCCATTATATGAAAAGCCCAACTCTTCCCTTTTCAGGCATATTATGGTCCTGGAGTGATGCCCCCTCCTTATTTTGGTACTTCTGTGGTGCCTGGTCATGCACCTCATCCATACATGTGGGCCCCTCAGGTACTTGAAATTCTGTTTTTGTTTATGGAAATTATTTTCTTGTTTGAATTTAATAGTTTTGTATGTGGAACATGTTGTTGCAGACTTGCAGTTACTGACATTGTACTCACCTTTGAACTTTATGTTAAAATTGACTGACGGATCTGTTAAAGGAAGACTTTTATATGAAGTTAGGAGAACATTGTGACATGTTGTTTAATAAAGGTTCATAATTGCTGGTATTAGTAGTAAGTGTACCAATTAGCTCAGCAGAGATTGTGTTTTCTATGGACCGATACCTGTTGATTTAGGCTCAATAATACACAGACATACATGTATTTGTTGAAAGCTTCGAACATGGGATTTCATGTGGCTTTATAGTCTTAGAGTAGTCTTGTGACGGAACAAATAATATAATATAGTCAAAGACTGGGTAGTGTGTGGTTGATCAGTACATGTATAAAATACTGTAGGATGATGTAAACTGATGAGATAATCATTTTTTTGTTTTCTTTGTTCTTAAGGTGTCAACTAATGCTGCGGAAATAAAAACAGAAATCGATGCAGGTTTGATCTTGAGTTGGAACAAAGAGCGGCAATGGGCACAAGAAGAGGGAGTAGTCATCGCTCATTAGCTTGAATATTTCATCAACAAGTATATAGGTCTCAGTAATTCAGACATCATTGGAAATTTTTTGTTGATTTCTCATGTTGTTCATTGGGTTTGGCATCTGAGTGCAAATGAAGCGATTTAAGGATCATAACTACAAATAATTGCCATTCAGTCCTACTTGTGAATTGCTTGCTCTGAAACAAGTATTCCAAAAAGTTTTGCAAGGTTTGCTGTGTTGTACACCGATGTTCCATACTTTAAGGTGCAACATGCCAAGCACTTCAGATTCTGATGCATACTTGTGGTCTAAAATTTATAATGTGAACATAGATAAATGAAAAATATATTCTACATCTGTGTACTTTTCATAATCTCAATTGTTGTTCTGTGAATCTAAAATTTGCTAATAGTAAACATGTGCAGAATAAGAATCAGAAATGTATTGGAGTTTGTAATATAGAGTACAAATTTGCAAATATGTTGTAGGATACAATTATATTGTAACTTGATTGTTGGATTATGATAAATAATTGTTTTATTATCGAGTTTGTTCATTTATTCTACTTTTTCCTTTGGATTCAGCCCTTCATTCCTCATTTTGGGTCACCGTATGCCGGAATGTATCCACATGGAGTTTATCCTCACTCCTCTTTGCCTCCTGTAAGTTGATAGTGGTGCTGTATGTCTTATTTGTTTCCAATTTTGTCAGGTTATATTAAATTTAATGTGTTAATAAGGCAGATGATGGATAGTTCTCTTTTAGTTGATGATTGTTCTCGACTACGGATATTGTGTGCAGGGTACTCATGGACATTATCCAGGGCTTGCACCATCTTCTGCAGCAACCAAAGCAGTAGTGGTAAACACTGTTTGCTTGTATTTTTTTTGCTTCTCATGGTCACGTGAGAGCTCATGTGGTAGCTTAATTCTTGGCCTGCTCTTCTGGATCAGCTTCTGTTCACACATTTAACACTGTTCTGCAGATGGCCACCCCTTTGAGCATAGAAATGCCTGACAAAGCATCAGGGAGCCGAGATAAGGGGGTGATGACTAAGCTTAAACGATTTGATGGGCTTACTGTATCAGTGGACAGTAGAAGTACAAACAATGCAGCAGGTGCTTATGGGAATGAGCTGTCACAAAGGTCTGTTTATAAATAATTGCAAATATTACACATGCCTTGTTAAATTCAGTCCAAGTCTCATTTCATTCAATAAATTTCTATTATTATATTTATTGTTACAAAGGTCTGTTTATATCCATTGTTATATGTACAGTGGGTATAATAGTGCAGCTGGCTCAAGTAATGGAAGCGATGGAAGTAATTCAGCAGGAGTAATGCCCTTGAATAATTTTTTCCCCTTTATTGTTGCTTTCAAAAGTATTTCTTCATCAATTTCTTTGGTTTACACCGAACCACTTTTAATTGGAATACCTGTCCTGCATTAGGGATCCAAGGATCAAAGAAAGCGCAGTTCTGAAGATATACAATCCTCAGGTATTGCTATACAAGTTTACCATATAGCATAATCTATCTCTAGAATAAAATTAAACAACTCCATCCAGTCTGCCTGAACCCATTTGATTTCCTATTCGTACAAATAGTATTTCTTTGGAACATATTTAATAAATTTATGATTAATTGGTTAGAGTACCAAGTCTGTGAATTGTGGTTGGATTGTCAATGATCAGACAAATTGAAAACTTTGTAGTTCTTTTTCACTGTTAAGGCCTATTATATGTTACAAATCACTATTCTTTATCGTGAAATCACATAGCAGACATTATGAAGTGGTCTTTGTGAATCTTTGCAGATGATAGAAAGGTCGAGTCAAATTCTGATCCTGCTCAGGGTGGGGAAAGAAGTTCATCCTCAAAATTGTCTTCAGGGGTTACTGTGGCACATGCAAAAATTGCAGGAAATCCAGTCATTAATGTACCTTCACCTTGTCAAGCACAGATGATGTCAGTGAAAACTATTGACACCCCTGGCCGCCCGCCAACAATTGCTTTAGTGCCTGGTTGTAATAGTGTGCCTTCTGAACTCTGGACGCAGGCATGTGAACTCTGAAGATGTTTTGTCTCCTATCTCCTGTCTTTTGCTTTTCATTGAAAAAGTTGCTAATAACCAGTTGCCAATACAAATTATTTAACCATGACAATTACTGATGCAAAGATATTGTTCTTCTTTTCTTGACTATTTTGTTTAACATCTGCTTTTATATCTTAGACCTATAATAGGCAGCCTCATTGACCATCTTTAAATATTTAAAGGTGACAGTTTCTTTAAATATTTAAATGTAAGGCTGTATACATTGACCCTCCCCATATCCCGCGCTGGCGGAAGCCTCGTACACTGGGTATGTCCTTTTTACCTGTAACAGGCAGCAGTAGGTTTCTGTTTCTCACATTTGTGATCCAAATTTGGCTGGCAGCCCATTGTCCCTTTCATATAGTTATGGTATAGATCATCACCGAAATAACCCCCTGCCTCAACCCCATAGCCGTGGTGATGTTTCCCAACTGATTGTCTCCACATTAAAGCTGACTTGGATGCCTTTGTGGTTGGTTTGTGGGTCTCTAAAAGTATAGTATCACCATATCATGGGTCTAGAATGTCATGGATATGATACCTTCTTTGACTTTACAAATATAAATTGCAGAGCATGTCACTTCTCCAAGTTAATATCATAGATTTATGAGCTGGATAAAGTATGCTTTGGGATGTAGCAGCATCTATTGTCAAACAATTCACTGCTATATGTCATTAGGTCGATGCCTTGCTTCTTTGAGTATCTGGCTGATTTTTCCTGATATATCTTCTTTCTTAACTAAATTTGATTTTCTTCAGGATGAGCGGTCACTGAAACGGGAGAGGAGGAAACAGTCCAACAGAGAATCTGCTAGAAGGTCAAGGTTGAGAAAACAGGTATTCTAGGATGGAATTTTTTACCCATATTTGATGTGTCTTGTCTTCTTATTTTTCTGTAATCTTCCTCTTTTGTCACTGAAATTTCAGTAATTTGCATTTCAGGCAGAAAATGAAGAACTTGCTAAAAAAGTTGAGGCTTTGAGTGCTGAGAACAGGACTCTCATATCTAAAATTAGTCAAGTAACTGAAAGCTCGGAGACACTGAGACTCGAGAATGCTGCTTTATTGGTACATCTATATTCAGCTAGTAGTTTATTCTATTGTTGCCAGGCTTTTATTGATGGATTGCAGACCTATATGATTGGTTCTGCCAGTAATCACTACAATGAAGATAATTGCACACTTAAAGCAGTAAAATGGTGCATAATGACTTGACCACTGTGCTTGAGGATATATGCAGTGTGAAATTTAGAAATAATATAAACTATGGATATATCCTTCTGGAGTGAATCAACCAATTGGTTTTATGTATCTTTATGTACAGGAGAAACTGAATGCGCGATCGGTCCATGCAGAAGAATCATCTCCTGATAAAATGGAAACTGATAGTGCCCCATCTGTTGTCGTTGAGAATTTCTTGTCAATGATAGACAAACAAAGCTCGAGCAGTCTAAGTGAAAAGCAAGATGATGAGAAAAGTGACAAGTCCAATGGGAAACTTCGCCAGCTTATGGACACCAGTCCAACAACAGATGCAGTGGCAGCAAGCTGATTATTATTCCATTAGTATGTAGTTTTGGCATATTTTTATTATTATCAGCCCAAAGCTACTGCTAACCTTACAAATTAATTGAATTAGGCAGCTTACGACTTGGGGGATGATGCCTGAGACCCACGAACTTTTGGGTGGCGATTCCTATGACCATCCTAATTTTGAATTTTTATTTCTTTCGACTAGTATGATCCATGTAATTATGCTGTTGGAAGCTTTTAGAAAACTCAACTGCTAGTAATGAAGAAAACTGCTGTATATTTAAGGAAGAGTTTTAGTCTTAGCACAAGCTTTATATTTTCTATTCTTTTTTACTTATTGTGACTTGTATGATCCATATCATTATGCTGTTAGAGGCTTTTACAAACCTCAACTGCTGATGGATGAAAAAACTGTGGTGTATTAAACAAATCTAGCTTTGTCATCAGCCTTCTATTCTTTTGCTGCATTACTATACCTGGAGACCTGACATCACTGTGGAAGCTTGTGGCCTACCTTCAGTATATTCTTTTTTTTCCTTCTCTGGACACTCTCTTATGAGCAGTAAGTGACTGTGTGGCCTGTGATTGATTCTACTAGTATTTTTCTGATAGTTGTACTACAAACAAAATGAAAGACCTGAGCTGCTTTCAAATGATACTTTTTGCCACAGTAGGCTTGGAAACAGACTTGGAATTGATTTGATATTTCCTTGCCCATGATGAGTTCATTGAATCTGAATATAAGCAATGGTTGGGCTGATCATGTACCTGACACTGTTGAAAAATCAACATCAAATTGCTCTTTTTATCTTAATGCTGCAAGTTGAAGTTTTCTGATGTCAGTTTTCCCCTGCTTTACTTCTTGCAGATACTTCTATCATGAATTTGAACAAACCTATTCATCATATATGATAAGATGAGTAGGGTAAGATTGGAGAGATGCCAGTTTTTATTACATAATTGATGCCTGAATCTATGACTAATCTTATTGTTCTTAGCTCCTTTGTTCTCTTTTGGTCCTGACTTCATTCACTGGAAACGAATGAAGAGTAGAACTAATCCACCTAAAAATCCGCTGAACAACAAAGTAACAAAAGGAAGTAAAATGGTGTCTGACCTGAGTTTGTTATCCAACTCTATGCATTGGAGCATATTTCTTCCTGTGTTAGCATATCAGAACAAATGCATCATAATCCTTTTTGAGTTCCAAATCTCTCTCTTTTCTGAGGCAATGTTTCAATCATTCCATGGCCATATGCATGTAGGAAACACATCAAAAAGAGTACCAATAACAGTTCCCCCAGTAGAAGGCCAAAAAGAAACAGACAAGAAGGAGATATGGATATTGACTCTAAGAGGACAATATTTGTGCACAAATCAAATGAATCAGCATATATATCTTCCACCTCTGAATCGTTTAAGAAGATATATATATATATATATATATATATATATATATATATATATATATATATATATATATATATATATATATATATTTATTTATTTATTTATTTATTTATGTATGTATGTATGTATGTATGTATGTATGTATGTATATAGCATCTTCATTGGTTACACGATCAACCAAAAATATACAATCTCACGAAGAACATGAAAATTACTATAAGTCGAATATGAAAACTATAACACTCATCTTTTGTGTTACATGATTATACACTTACAATGACATCGATAACACATCACGAATCATATATGTTAAAATAAATAAATAATTTACGATCGATAAAGAATCATCATTCATCACATTAATAAATAAATTATCTCTCTTTTTACGAACTACATAGGATTTAATTTTGGTTTAACGATTACACATACAAAAGTTCATGGTTTTCTCCAGAAAGCAATGCGGCTGTAGATGGCTCTCAAACCCCTCTGGATGATCTTCTTAGCCTTCTTCTTGTTCTTCTTCCTCGTCCTCTCGTTGTTCTCTCTCCACGCCACCATCGTCATCCTCTTCCCCTGGAGCTCGGTCGGCAGAACCATGGTATGTCGATCGAGGACGTGGGAAAAGGAAGCCAACTCAAAGGAGTCGTACAGAGGGCTTCCACAATCCCATACACGCCCTTCTCCTCCTCCTCCTCCTGCTTCCATCGCTGCCTGCACTCTCACCCTCTCCTCCATGGGATCAGAAGTTTGTGCGTCCAGTAAGGACTTGGTTGCGTGGAGCAACAGTTCTCGTAAAGAAGGCTCTTCGTTTGCGTGTCTCCACGCTGCCAGTGACCGACCACCCAACGTACCAACCATCTGTTGAGTGGATTGCAAGCTCGAAGGTAACCATGCAATGCTGCACGAATGAACTCATGAAGCTGGTCATGGTGACGAGAGATCGATCGTGAGCGCTCGACGGTGTTGAGTCAACGTAAGACAAGTCAACTATCGAGGCAAGCTCCACACAAATTGAGGCGGGACTTAAGCCACGACGGTGGGTTCGACTTTATTTTCTCCACACATCATGAACACGAATTCTACCACCCCACCGTGGCTGCGTGATAGGAGACGGAATATGCAAGCAGCTTTAGGGTTCCGTTCACTTAGCTTCACCCCCCAAGTGGAGGTGGTAGCGTATGCTGATTCGACGACGACGACGACATGTAATAGTATCCATCAATTTCATTCTATTCGACTCCAAACTCCTTTGTATTAGAGCAACTCGAATCGCTTCCATTGTCATATTCGATAACTTTATATTATCCTAATTCAATTACATATATTCTTTTAATCATTGGAATATATATATATATATGTATAATTAAACATATTTAATATTTATTCGTAGTTTTTATTTCTGTTATCAATATTAATTATCTTCCATCATCTTATCACAATATTCATAAGATTTTCAAACACATATTCATATCATTATTTTTGATGAATATAAATAATCCTTTTATCTTTTCAATCAAACACGTAGACCTATTTAAATATTCCTACCTCGACAGCATACAAATCTAACCATTGTCATTAGAACATTTGAATTGGGTTCTATTTGGATTCTTGTATACCACATGTCATGTCAAATCATGTTCCTTTTATTCTAATATCAACTCTAATAATTTGTGTATCATTGCATCATCACTGTATTAATCATGACTGTCAGACAATTGATTCATACTTAAGTTAAAGTTAATAATAATATAAGTATCTAAACTAGTTATTATAATTATTACGACGGAATACTTTAATTTCTTTAAGCTTAAATCACTGGTTCAAAATCTTGTAAGTCCAAAATAATGAAAGTTATGATACGATCCATGTGACTCATTATTATTATTATTATTATTCTAAATTTCTGATGACATAAGAATAATAAAAATAAAAGACTAGATTAGCATATTCTTTTCCTTGCCTTTATCAAAAGGTTATTCTGTTCTTAGCATCGGAATAAACAAGCCAACTCATGGATGCTTAGATCGACAACTAAGGCCATTGGTTGATAGGTAACACCATAAACAACTCTCCTTTCAAAGTGCTAAATAATCTAAGCACAGTGCTAAATAATCAAAATGATTATTTAAATCATGGATGTGACCATTAAGATTCCACATTGCAATTGCCACTAATGTCTAAAGAATGATAATGTCTAGATGTTGTTACACTTTACTTTCTTGATTGAGTGAGGAATGATTTGTTTGATTAAAGAAAACTAGGGAATGTCTCATGACTCAAATCAAATCATGCCTTTTGGCAAAAGGATAAGTAATTATTTTGATATGCCTCCTGAATCAAAATACAATGAACTCAACAAAATCCTACTTAATTAAGTTATTAAGATATGTTTAAAATCGAACTACCTTATACTCGATCTCATTAATTATCATAATTAAAATTAATTATCGAAATTGACTAAGTTTTTTTTAAAGTTGAACTAAATTAAACTTGGTTATACGACCAATTCAAAACGATCTAAAATTTGATAACTAATTATCTATAAAAATCTTCAAAAGATGGAAAAAAAAAATGATACTAGTCTACTTAAAATCATGTGAAAATTTGGGTTGATTTAATGGAAGCTGACAATATCTAATTCAAAAAATCCTTAATTAAAATGATTAATTATCATAAAATATTGTAAAAATAAAAATATTAATTACACCAAATGATTTAATAAAAAATTGAGTTGATTTAATAAAAATTAACTAAATCATATTCAAAAGTCAACTAAATTACACTCGATCACATATATATATTCAAAAACTTCTTAATTTCGATAAAAAAAAAAAAACACAAATCGTCTAATGGTTCAGTGAAAATTTGGGTAAAAATTGATTAGGTTTTATGGAACTTAGTCATCGTATCAATTCAAAAGGTCTTAAATTTAAATAATTAATAATTATTTTTTTTAAAAAAAAATATCAAAATTCAAAACAAATAGTGGAGGCTAAAATATCTATAAAGATTTTGAAGTCTTCTCAGTAAATCAATCTATTAAATGTGTTTGTCATGTTTTTAATTTATTTGTACAAGATGAACTTAGATTCAAAAAAATATAAATTTTGATAGTTAGTTAGTTATTATAAAATCTTGAAAAGATCTAAAAAATAATACTAATCATCTTAGGATCATGTCCTGTTTGTTCTGTAAAAGTTTTGATTGGTTTAATAGAAGGTGACAAAGTGATGATCACAATACCTATTAAAAATATCTTTAATTTTAATAATTAATTATCATAAATCTTATAAAAATAAAAATAGTACTTAGCATGATTAGGTTTCATGGAACTTATATTATAATAAAAATTAACTAAATCATATTTAAAAGTTATTATTTTAATAATTAATTATTATATTTTTTTAAAAAATATTATTATTATTATTGTTCAGAATAAAAGTCGAAGATTTTTCGGGTTCTTTAAAATATCTATAAAAATTTTCAGCTCAAGTGGCTATAAAAAGGCCACCGCAGAGAACAAATGGTGGTATCGAAGCCATGGAGAGAGGCAGCAGAGCTCCGCCTCACATAGCCGTCATGCCCAGCCCCGGCATGGGCCACCTCATCCCCCTCTCGGAGCTCGCCAAGCTCTTTGTCCTCCGCCACGGCTTCACCGCCACCTTCATCGTCTTCTCCGACTTCTCCGACCACGCCCAGACCGCCTTCCTCGACTCCCTCCCTTCCGGCTTCTCTTACGTCGTCCTTCCCCCCCTCCCCCTCGACGACGTCCCCCCTGATGCCCATGTCGAGACGCGCCTCAGCATCATGGTGGAGCGCTCCGTTCCCCACGTCCGCGACGTCCTCCGCTCCTTGCGGCGGACCACCCGCCTCGCCGCTTACGTCATCGACCTCTTCTGCGGCGAGACCCTCCCCGTGGCAAAGGAGCTCGGGGTGCCGCACTACCTTCTCTTCACCACCAGCTTCATGGTGCTGTCCCTCCTGCTGCACCTCCCTGCGCTGGACCAGGCCACGTCGTGCGAGTACAGGGACCTGCCGGAACCGGTGGTGCTCCCGGGCTGCCTCCCACTCCGAGGGGAGGACCTCCTGCACCCGATGCAGGACCGGACCGACGACGCCTACCGATGCGTGCTGAACATCGCCAGGCGTATCAGGGAAGTGGACGGCATCCTCGTGAACAGCTTCGTCGACTTGGAGCCGGCAGCGTACGCGGCCCTCAAGGAGGCGGAGCCAGAGGTGGGGCGGCCGAACGTCCACGCAATCGGGCCGGTGATACACCGCGGCAGCCACGGTGGCGCGAAGGGGAAGGAGTGCCTGCGGTGGCTGGACGAGCAGCCGCCGGGGTCGGTGCTGTTTGTCTCGTTCGGGAGCGGGGGGACCCTCTCGACGGAGCAGATACAGGAGCTGGCGCGGGGGCTGGAGGCGAGCGGGCGGCGGTTTCTCTGGGTGGTGCGGTGCCCCAGCGACCGGGTGGCTAGCGGGGCCTTCTTCCACCTGCAGGGGCCGGACGACCCGCTGCGCTACCTGCCGGAGGGTTTCCTGGAGCGGACGCGGGGGGCGGGGCTGGTGGTCCCGCTGTGGGTGCCCCAGGTGGAGGTGCTCGCCCACGCCGCAACCGGCGGCTTCCTCACCCACTGCGGCTGGAACTCGTTGCTGGAGTGCTTCGTCCACGGCGTGCCTATCATCGCGTGGCCGCTGTACGCGGAGCAGCGGACGAACGCCGTGATGATGGCGGACGGCCTGGGCGTGGCGCTGCGGCCCAAGACGGCAGCGGACGGCAGCGGGCTGGTGCGTAGGGAGGAGGTGGCGGAGGTGGCGAGGGAGCTGATGGAGGGGGAGGCGGGGAAGAAGGCGAGGGAGAAGGCGGGGGAGCTGAAGCAAGCGGCAGCGCAGGCGGTGGCAGGCAGAGACGGGTCTTCTTGCAAGGCGCTGGCGGAGGTGGTGCAGTATTGGAAGGACAACGCAGGGACGGGTGATGTGTAAGAGTGAAGTTGACGTCGATGTAGATGCTGTTGTACTATGTGATGATAAATAAGTCTGCATGCGTGCTTCGGATGCGTGCATCAGCCGAGACTGTGCTTTCCATGCGCAAGTGATGCGCGATGGTTGCATGCGATATGGTTGTTTATGTACAATAACGCAGTGTTTGATTTGATTAGTTTTTTGTTGATGACTATTCGACTCATTTAAATTGAATTAGGATGCTTATCAATTGGATTTAGATGACTATTCGACTCATTTAAATTGAATTAGGATGCTTGTCAATTAGATTTAGATGACTATTCGACTCATTTAAATTGAATCAGGATGCTTGTCAATTGGATTTAGGACGAGTTCGCAAACTCTCATAATCTCTTAATCCTGTTTGCATGAATAATACATGGGTACGTTTTATGTGATATTTAGAATATTTATTTTTTGATTTGATGGAAAAAAATGAATTGTTAAATGATCAATTAGAATTATAAAAGTCTTTTAGATATTAAGATTTATGATTAGTACTTACTAATCGACGTTTAATAGACAGGCGTTACTATTAGTGGATACATGAAAAATCTAAAAATCTAAATATTTGGAGCAATACATATGATTGATAGTATCAAATATGCTATTTCTAAAGGTTTAAAGGAAAAACCTTTAAATATTTAAAAAAATTAAATCAAGTAGGCATATGAGTTGATTCAAAATTTATATTCTAATAACTTATTTTTTTAAATAAAATTTTTTTTATGATATCAAAAATAAATGACAAAGATAAGATTTGATCTGAAGACTTTAGCGTAATATGTCAAAATTATTATCCCATCCTTTTTTATTGAGTCACTCAAAATATATAATAATAGCTCTACTATGAATTTCATACAATAATGATAAGTAGTTAGTTCCTTGTAGCATTTATCTCTTACACATTCATGTATTTTATTTGTATTCAATAAATTATCATAATTTATGCATCGACCCTCAATTGTGTAATAGTCTGTACTAAAATGTATCATGCGATATCTTAAAAGAGACTCAATCATAGACATCTTCATAAATATTCATCAATTTACCTTCATACTCTTGTTAATGCTGATTGGGCAAGTAATACTTATAATAGAAAATCTATATCAGTCTACATTATCTTTTTTGAAGCTAATTTGATCCGTTCCAAGAAATAGAATATAATAGTAAGATTCATCTTTGAAACTGAATATCGAGCCATCACCATCACTACTATAGAACTTAATTGAGTCACCAATCTACTATATGAGCTTAATATCACCTCATAATCCACTCCTATAACATATTGTGATGATGTTGGTTTCATATATCTATATTCTAAACCGATATCCTACTCTCGCATGAAACACATGTTCTCGACTTTCACTTTATTAAAAATTAAGTTATCAAGCATTAAATGCATATTTCTTATGTCTATTTTTCTGACCAACTAGTTGATACTCTCACAAAGCCTCTCGTTTGTAGGATTTTTCAATTACATCGATCCAAAATTTGTATCCTTGCCAGAAGCTTATCTTATAGAAGCATGATAGAAGATTATAATAGAGACAAATATCGGATGATAATTTTGCATTCCTTAGATGCTCTAATCCTCAATTAATATATGATTTAAGGATCAATCAAAATAATATATATGCATGATTAAGAAAATTTTCTCCCTCAAATATATATAAATATACATTACCTTAATAAATGAAATAATCCCCTTTCATAGTAAACTCTTTAGTTAGTACCTTTAGAAATAATTGATTCCTTCCATTAATCTAGAATCAAAATTTGACATCCTACTCTAAAAAAATGATTCATCAGATCTCTTTAAAATACACCCTAATACAGTAAAAGGACCATTAGTTTCCAAAATTGGTACCAAATCAAGAGCATTGTCATCATCTATAGATAGGTCACTTTCCACCTGATTACCCTCAACCCAAACCTATTTCCATTAAAAAAAAAATGATGAGAGCAAATCCTCCATACAACAAGGATATCGATTAGGAGAATAAACAACCATATAATGATTTTCCATTATTACACACTTCTTTGCTTAGCTCATCACCCTCTTCAATCGAAGACCTAAAGTGTCATAAACATATATCTTATTAACTTTTGATAGAGAACACTAATTCGAAGAACTAAATAACAATAGAAAAACGAGAAAAATAGTGAATAGTTTCAAGACGAGAGACATAGTAAAAAAACATTATAAGATCTACATTGATATATGTTGGTCATATATTAAAAGATATTTAGTAACCCATAGATATCACACACTCGGATGTCCATTTCGTTAACAATAATAAGCCTAAACCCTTCTTAAGATATCTGATCAGCTTACACTTCCACACCTAGGAATCTCACACCTCAAAGTCATAAAAAAGATTCTTTATTTAAGAGAGGAACAATCCTCTTAGCTCTATACTTTTTCTCATGAACATCTCTATCTTAAGACAAAGTGATATAATCCCAACTACGTAGCTTATGATCATCATCTTCTTTTTAATGCAGTTAATGTAAAAATAATAATTCTTGAAGATCAACATCTATTCTTTAATTCATCTTTTGAAGGGCACATGTTCAAGAAGGTGATAATTTAAATTTTATATTATATATCATTGGTCTAATCTACTGGTCAACTTCATTGAACCCAATCCATTAGTTAACATATTTAGACTAAAGTTAATAATAATATATTGATTAGATCCGTATAAATTAATTTTAATCTTATTTACTTTTGATATGAAATTAATTAGGGGTGTTACAGATAGTGTCTCCTATTCCACATTAATATAACCCATTTGTATTGTTTCATCCTAAATCTTTCACTAAAATAAATTTCTTCATCTGATTAATGATAATTTAAGTTCTATATTATCTATGAGTTGTTGTTGGCCACATTATCTATATTGATGTTACGTGCATGGAAAAGATCATACGACAAACTTAACACATTAAAATGTGGAGACAACAAGATCTTCAATCACCACAAAGATTCCATTACTTCTATTTTAATTATTGTGCATAGCTATATGATTATAGACTAATAAAAGGTAGATCAATCATTATCATCTCACATTTTTTAATATCAGTATTTGATACTGATGGCCTCAATGATCCTTAAGTAAAAGTTAAAAAAAAAGCCAAGACACGAAATTGAATTATTGGACTCCCAAATTCTCAATTTATTTTTATTTATTTATTTTGATCCAACATAGTAAGATGATCGAATCTATAATTCTATTATATATTATGTGCATTCTCGGAACGTTGATAAAGTTGGTCATAATTTTAAAATAATCTTCCTCTAAATCATCCACTTGTTTTGGAGTGTGGAAATGAGATAGAGTGTTTAAAGTCCATGGCCATTAGAGTTACTTTAATAGCCTTTCGATTTAATCTTATATTAGAAGTGAGAGATAAACTTAAGCATCATAGAAAAATACATGAGAGATTCAAAAGGTTTTGATAGTTTGGAGAATTGAGTATAACTTCTCTTGCCTATGTTTTCATGCCAATTCCCTTTGGAGGAAGATCAATCCCAATCTAATTCGACGGGATAATTAACTTATCATTTTGTTTAGTATAAACTACTAGTAATGCTTTGCTTTGACTAATGCAAGATTTGAAGAGGAGTAATGATAAAAGGAATAACTATGAAGAATTAAAAACAAATAGCACTAATACCTTTGATCTTAATTCTACTATTATAATTGAATGTGATGGGTATCGATGAAATTTCATGCATAGTTCGAATAAATAAAAAAAAAAGGTAAGGAAAAGATGATATATGGCGCCTTTCTCGTAGCAAAAAGAAAAAGGATGGATAAATATTTGGATTTGATCGGACTCATATTTTGGTTAGGTGGCTTGTTATCATTTGAAAAGGACATTTTGAGAGGTTGGTTGAAGAGATCAACGTGTTAATAGAAACATGAGAACTATAGCTCATAGATTGGCAGCCGATGACATTATTATTAGGATGACAGTCAATTTTATCTCTCTTTTTTTTTGCATATACCGTTAAGCTCAGCATGATATTTTATTTTTAGTCTCTAATAAAATATTTTTAGGTATTTCTCAGTCTTATTTTATATCTTTTAACCATAACATATATGTCTCCTTAAGATATATATTCATATTATGTTATAGACAAAGGTTCGATTCATGATGATTAATTATTATAAAATCTTTAAAAAAAATAATACTAATCATATTAAGATCTATGTCCTATTGGTTTTGTGAAAGTTTCGATTGGTTTAATAGAAGCTGACAAAGTTACACTTGATCACAATTCCTATGCAAAAAATCTTTAATTTTAATAATTAATTATCATAAATCCTGTAAAAATAAAAATAAAAACAAAACTAATTATGACCAAATAGTTTAATAAAAATTTGAGTTGATTTAAATTTTTTTTTGACTAAATCGTATTCGAAAGCTAACTAAGTTACACCAAAAAATCTTAAGTTTGAATAATAATAATAATTATTATTATTATTCAAAACTAATAGTCGAAGCTTTTCGGGGTAATTTAAAATATCTATAAAAATTTTAAGCTCAAAGTTGCTATAAAAAGGCCACCACAGAGAACAAATGGTAGTATCGAAGCCATGGAGAGAGGCAGCATAGCTCCGCCTCACGTAGCCGTCATGCCCAGCCCCGGCATGGGCCACCTCATCCCCCTCTCGGAGCTCGCCAAGCTCCTTGTCCTCCGCCACGGCTTCACCGCCACCTTCATCGTCTTCTCCGACTTCTCCGACCACGCCCAGACCGCCTTCCTCGACTCCGTCCCTTCCGGCTTCTCTTACGTCGTCCTTCCCCCCGTCCCCCTCGACGACGTCCCCCCTGATGCCCATATCGAGACGCGCCTCAGCATCATGGTGGAGCGCTCCGTTCCCCACGTCCGCGACGTCCTCCGCTCCTTGCGGCGGACCACGCGTCTCGCCGCTTACGTCATCGACCTCTTCTGCGTCGAGACCCTCCCCGTGGCAAAGGAGCTCGGGGTGCCGCACTACCTTCTCTTCACCACCAGCTTCATGGTGCTGTCCCTCCTGCTGCACCTCCCTGCGCTGGACCAGGCCACGTCGTGCGAGTACAGGGACCTGCCGGAACCGGTGGTGCTCCCGGGCTGCCTCGCACTCCGAGGGGAGGACCTCCTGTACCCGATGCAGGACCGGACCGACGACGCCTACCGATGCGTGCTGAACATCGCCAGGCGTATCAGGGAAGTGGACGGCATCCTCGTGAACAGCTTCGTCGACTTGGAGCCGGCAGCGTACGCGGCCCTCAAGGAGGCGGAGCCAGAGGTGGGGCGGCCGAACGTCCACGCAATCGGGCCGGTGATACACCACGGCAGCCACGGTGGCGCGAAGGGGATGGAGTGCCTGCGGTGGCTGGACGAGCAACCGCCGGGGTCGGTGCTGTTTGTCTCGTTCGGGAGCGGGGGGACCCTCTCGACGGAGCAGATACAGGAGCTGGCGTGGGGGTTGGAGGCGAGCGGGCGGCGGTTTCTCTGGGTGGTGCGGTGCCCCAGCGACCGGGTGGCTAGCGGGGCCTTCTTCCACCTGCAGGGGCCGGACGACCCGCTGCGCTATCTGCCGGAGGGTTTCCTGGAGCGGACGCGGGGGGCGGGGCTATTGGTCCCGCTGTGGGCGGCGCAGGTGGAGGTGCTCGCCCACGCCGCAACCGGCGGCTTCCTCACCCACTGCGGCTGGAACTCGTTGCTGGAGAGCTTCGTCCACGGCGTGCCCATGATCGCGTGGCCGCTGTACGCGGAGCAGCGGACGAACGCCGTGATGATGGCGGACGGCCTGGGCGTGGCGCTGCGGCCCAAGACGGCAGCGGACGGCGGGGGGCTGGTGCGTAGGGAGGAGGTGGCGGAGGTGGCGAGGGAGCTGATGGAGGGGGAGGCGGGGAAGAAGGCGAGGGAGAAGGCGGGGGAGCTGAAGCAAGCGGCAGCGCAGGCGGTGGCAGGCAGAGACGGGTCTTCTTGCAAGGCGCTGGCGGAGGTGATGCAGTATTGGAAGGACAACGCAGGGACGGGTGAGGTGTAGACTGATGTTGGCGTCGATGTAGATGCTGTTGTACTATGTGATGATAAATAAGTCTGCATGTGTGCTTCGGATGCGTGCATCAGCCGAGACTGTGCTTTCCATGCGCAAGTGATGGGCGATGGTTGCATGCGATATGGTTGTTTATGTACGATAACGTAGTATTTGATTTGATTCGTTTTCTGTTGATGACTATTCGACTCATTTAAATTGAATTAGGATGCTTATCAATTGGATTTAGGACGAGTTTAATACAAGTCGAGAGTAAATGAGAGTTAATTTATAGGATCAATTATATGGATATGTCGAGCATTACTTAAACATAAAAGATCACCTGAACTATTGGGTATTGTATTGTGATTAACACTATTTTATATTTTGCTGATTGCGTAAAATGCTTAATTGATGTAATAAATTGACATAACATCCACGTATTATTATACTTTTAACTTTTTCTAGGAACTCTATTATTATTTTTTTTGTTCTTCATATTTTCCTGCCTTCTCAAACAATGATAAAGAAAGAAAATGACAATATATGAAGAAAAACATGCTCACTAAAATGTCATCCTTCCATCGCAAATGAGACTTGTGGTTGCCAACAGCTCTTCCTTCCTTTCATCTATCTATCTTTCAACACCCCAATCTTGCCTTTTGCATGGAAAGCCTATGTTTTCATGCACTAAATGCACAAGTAAAGCCTCCATGATCTAATTTGATGGGATAATTGACGGGTATAAACTACTAACTATAAGTACATGCTTTTGACTAATGCAAAATTTGAAGAGGATTAATAATAATAATAAAAATAACTATAAAGGATTAAAGATAAATAGCACTAATATCTATTATCTTAATTCTCAAATAATATTAAAGGTATCGATGAAAAGCACAGTTCAAATCAAAAAATTAGGTAAAGAAAAGATATATGGCGGCTTTCTCGTAGCAAAACGAAAAGGTTGGATAAATATTTGGATTTGATCGGACTCATAGTTTGGTTAGGTGGCTTGTTATGATTTTAAAAAGGACATTTTGAGAGGTTGGTTGAAGAGATCAACGTCGTTAAGTTGAATTTAATCGTATTAATAGAAATATGAGACCCATAGCTCATAGATTGAGAGTAGATGACATTATTGGATGATAGACAATGTTCTCTCTCTTGCATATCTTGTTGAGCTAAGCATGATATTTTTAATTTTAGTCTCTAATAAAATATTTTTTTGGTATTTCTCTATTCTTCTTGATTATTTTACATCTTTTAACTCCTTACTACATGTTCATATTATGTTACATGCAAATTTGAATATAGTTCGATTCAAACTAAAAAAATTATTTTTGATTCATATTTTTTTTGAAACTAGAGTCTAAAAACTAGCTGAATCTTATTTCGATTTGAATCGTACGATTCAATGATTCAAAAAAAATTCATATCAATCGATCATTGGACTCAAAGGATGATTTACGCCTAGCCCAATGATCAAGCAAATGACTAGTTTGCCCTTCCCAATAATCATATAAATGATTATATTAAGGGTTATTTTTTTTATTATTTTATAATTAAAAATATAAAAAATTCAAAAAAATTTGCCTTTATAACAGTCACATAAGGATCTTTTGAAAGCATTTTAGGAAAAAAAATATTTAAAAATTAATAAATATCCCTCTCAAGCTTGAATAAATAATATATTTATTAAAAATTAATAAATATTTTTTTTTAAAAAAAATAAAAATTAATAAATATTTAAAAATATAAACCCCATATTCTTTCTCTATTAAGTACTCATTCAAGTTTGAATGCTCTTAAGCTCCCTCTCAAGCTCTCTCTTATACTCTTTTTTACTATTTTCTTGATTCAATGGCAAGTGAAAGCCACCACTTCACTACCAACAAGGAGCCTTTCAAAAATTTGATCATGGCAACTCAAAAAAGTAATATATTAATGTTGACGTCGAGCGAGATATCAAAAAAGTACACTTGAAGAAGATTTGAAACCTCGATGGCTTCTACCATGTCATATGTAATTACAGTACCCAAGTTTTCAAGTTCAAAGAAGGAAGCTATGAAATATTTCGATAGCATATCGAGAAGAAATGTCTAATGCAAACCAGCATGAAGTCAAATATAATTTTTAGGTAACTTACTTCTCTTACTTTTTTTATTAAAGAAAATCATAAGGCATTTGCTAAATTAGTTGTCATCGAATGTTTATCTCTTAGTTTGTTTATTATTATTATTTATTATTGTTAAGTCAAATTTATTTATTATCATCAAGGAGCTTTAAATATAATTAGTTTTTTGCACTATTATTCGAACCCTTGTAAATTCTAAACTTATGGTTGATCTCTTTAGGGGATCGACCTCCTTGGAACTCTATAGAGATTTTTCCCTCAAAGTTGCTGCTCATATGCTGCAGAAAAGATTCATCTATTGCTTATAAAAAGAGGAGAAATACATGATTATTTATAAGACTTCTAAACCCTAACTCCTAATATGACTCCTACTCAATACTCCTACTTCTAATCAACTTCTAATAGAACTCATACTCAAGACTCATATTCCTTTACAACTCCTAATTCTTCTCTAAGAAACAACTTCCTAACCCTAATCGACCTCTTTAATAGGGATCGACTTATGTAGGTTTTACATAAATGTCCCTGTCAATTAGGACTCTCCTAGCTAGAGTCCTAACAACCACTCTTACTTACACTTGATATAATTTTTTAAAAAATAATTTATAAAAATACTTTTAATCTTTAAATGACCACATTTCTATTTTTTTTATACTTGGAGTGATCACTGACAAATGCATTTCTATATGAGATTCATTGGATAGGCAGTGAATGGACCATACAAAAACGTATTATTGATTTTAGAGTTTTAGATAAATGACATACAACCGATCATATTTGTAAAAAGATAAAAATAATTTTAAAATAATATTATTTGATTTTAAAAATTTTATATTGGTTTTGATAATGCATCGACAACTACCACTTATATTCCGAAATTACAAGCAGTTTGTTAACTTGCTTTTGGTGACCTCTTTTTTTGTATAAGGCATGCTTGCCATGTTTTGGTTATGTCATTATACATTTAGACTTATTAAATTAAATTGGTTGTACATAATTTTTTTAATTTTAAAATAAAATTTTCATTTTTATATTATTTTTTTTAAAAAAAATATATTAAAAATTATCAGTTCAAAATAAAATAGAAATAGTTTGTTCTAGTTCCGATTCCAAAATCGACCCTTACTAATTTAGTTCTGATTCTAGATTCTGTCAAACTAGAACCCATAGTTTCGAAACCATGGTCAGGGCTAGTTATATGGTTCTCTCTTATCTTATCTATTATCCAAGCTACTTCTAATTTTTCACAAATATATTTATTTTTTTCTATCTTTCTAAATTTATACATGTACCTCAATATGCTCATCTTAGTAATATGAATTTTATATATATAATTTTTTTAGTTATCCAACACTAGCATCAATAAGATAATAACGATCTTATAAAATTTCTTTTTTAATATAAAAAAACTCATTGATAATAAAAAAAATTATTTTAACCATATAGTTTTTTACTCTATAAATAAAATTCATTTATCTTTCTATCTTACTGAATAATTAACCCAAAATATCTAAAACTTTTATTCAATAGAACTTATTATCTATCAAACTAAACCATATAATAAAGTGTACTCCCAATATTACTAAAATCACATTTTATATATATATATTCCAATTTAAAATATTTAGATGTCAATGTTTATCTTTATAACTGAAGTTTAGAATTAGTTTAATTTATATTCTCATCTAAATGATAAGTTCATCCATCACCAATAAAGACTTGAAGGGGCACCTAACTTTGTTATCTCTTGTGCATTAATGAACTTGCCATAGTGGATTAGGTGACTATTAGTGCAATGAAATGTCCGCATCTTGTTACCTGTCCTGGTGGTCTCAGTTCACAGCATCTAACTCAATTCTGCTGTTATGTTCCCCATTTAATGGAAGTTTTGCAGTTAGATGTTTGCATCATGCTGTTTCAGAAGAATCTGATTGGCTCAAAAAATGTTTGCTTCTGATACGTATCTCTGTATTCATATACCGAAAGGAGAAGCTAATGAATCTGAATCGAGTGTCGACAACTTTACAAGAAAATGTTGATGTCAAGCTATAAAATTTGAGATAGAAATGGTCAATGATAGGTCCAATGTCAGCTTCAGGATACAGCAAGAAAGCACCAAAGGGATGTATAAAATATGACCAGGTTTTGTTTCAGACACACATCTCTCCACCATATGGAACAGCACCACAGAACAGCCTCTCTCTCTCTCTCTTCTTCTTCTTCCTTGGCTGAAACCATGGAGAAGCGCCAGCTCAATCAGGAAAAAACTGAAGGTTTCATGTTGCTTCCTAGTCTGTCTCCAAACTTGTTCGATGGACCATTGATTTGTGCTGAGGAAGTCAGTAACACTGAGAGGGAGCTCACTGACATGTCAGAGGAAGAAGTAGATCTCATTTACAGGATGCATAGGCTTGTTGGTGACAGGTAAAGATCCCAACTACAGTCTCATATATTTGTCAGCAACTATGAGCTGCATTAAGCATGCAGGCAAGGCATGTTCAGATTCAACATCTTCTGATTCTTCTTCGAGCTCTGATAAATGAGACATGTCCTTCTGCAGATGGGAGCTGATAGCTGGTAGAATTCCCGGCCGCACTCCGGAGGAGATCAAACGGTTTTGGAAGATGAAGAACGATCCATGTTTTGCTGAGAAGGGGCCGAAGAGAAAGAGAGCTGTACAAGGAACTGTTGCTCAAGTGCAGAACCACAAGTGATTACTGTGAGCTCCAAATTCAAATCATGACAAGAAAAAGCCAGCAAGATTTGAGGCAACGATGATTAATTAAAGACAGATCCTGCCATTTTGTTTCAAGTTCTGTCACACCAGTGAGGTTACTACTGCTGACAATATGAAGAACTGAGAAGACTACAAGTAGAAGAACTTTAGAGATTCATCACAATTGTTGAAGATGCAATTATTGATAGCTTTCTTGATTCTGATAATGGGCATACAAAATGGTAGGTATTGACCAAAATCTTATAGTCTTCTAATGAAATCTGTGTTGAAATACAATACTCATCCGTTCTTCATCAATTTAAGGAGCTTTTTCATCTCAAAAATAAGCTCATTAAAAATGGATGCTTTCGATATAATGGTCATATAGATAATCAATAGTCTCTTTTACTCGCAAATATAAATATAAGATAAAGATACAAAACTAAGTGATTCATACATTTCTTTAGTCGATAATATTAGTCCTCATGAAGCTTAATTTCTTGATGTCTCTAATAAACCTCTGATTAACAAATCCATCCATTGTATTTCGACAGATTTATTATATCACAATAGAGTTAGTTAATTTCCAAGGCTATTATTTATTTATTGTTAATAGTATGATTTAATGATATCAATTCATCTTCAAAATAATATTTTTCTGGGCAAATAGCTTCATGAATAAACTTTTTTATCTAATTTTGGAGATATTCCAAGTTCCACAAATTAGCCATGTCAAAAGCATTTCAAGTTGAAATCTGATCTGTTACCAAGTCAGGGATAAATTAGCAAGATTTTATGACTGAAAATGATCAAGAAAGACTAAGAAAAACAGGTAGGTGGTTTGATCTTTGTGTGTCAAGGTTCATATAAAGATCAAAAAACCAAGAAATATAAGAGGATAAGTAACACAAACATAACCTGAAATCTGATGCTCTTCCACTCAGGTCAGGGAAAACAGTAGAACATATGGTGGTGTGATACCAAATCAGAGCAGTTGTGAAGATAAGAAGCTGAAGGAAGAGCAAAAAGCACAATAATCTAAGAGGGATAAGCAGCACAGCATGACCTGAAACTTGATGCTCAGTGTGGTGATGGAAGAGGTGAGCTAACAAAGCATCACAACAGCAGAGTTTCTGACCATGAAATGACTGTAAAAGAAGGATTGAGCAAGTGAAAGGTGGTGGGTTGAATGGTTGATGTTAGTGTTTGAAGTCTTCATGCTAAATGAAGAAGAGCTAAAGACAGCATCCAAAGTGGTTTAAGGAACACATTTTGGCAGCATAAACATTTTGGTAGCTTTCATTCCCCTGTTGTGATGCTAATGAAGAACACACTGTTCTCCACATACCATTTGCAGCATAACAATTTTGGTAGCACAACTATCGCGATCGATTCATCAATAGTTTGATTTTAAAGGATATTAGTTTGAGAAATACTATTCTTTAATTCGATTAACCAATTCGAATCGAATCGAGCCGATTTTAATTTAAAAAATATTAATCTAATAAAATTTAATTCAAATTAATTAATGATGATTAAATTGTTGTTGGCCAAAAAAAAAAAAACCTTCAACTAACTGTTAGAGCTTAATATAAATTGAGCTCATTGCTAATTCGATCCAAATCTTTTATGATGATCTCATTAATTATTAAGTTAATAATAATAATTCTTTTACGTATTAATTAGTGAGCACTTCCCAAATTAATTCTGGATCGTAGGATGGCATCCGAGCCAGCGAACACACACCGTCCATTTCGAAAGCCGACGACGACGTTAACGATGACGTTTGCGACGCGCCCGCCTCGGCGTCCTTCACGGCCTTCGCAGCCGCCTTGGCTGACCTCGCCTTATCGCCGGCCGCCTTCGCCGATCGCTTCGCCGCCCGGCGCCGCCCGAGGCGCTGGCAGATGGCCTGGATTTTCGAGTCGACGGCGGACCGCAGTGACCTGAGCCGCTCGGGGCAGTCCCCGGCGTCCCGCAGGGCCGGGAAGTTGAGGCGCGCGTACTCGCCGCGGAGCTTGTACGCCGCCCGGTCGTACGCGTACGCCGCCGACTCCGGGGAGGCGTAGGTGCCGAGCCAGATCCGCATCCGGTTCTGGGGCAGCCGGATCTCCGCCACCCACTTCCCCCACTGCCGCTGCCGCACCCCCCGGTAGAGCTTCTTCTTCCCGTTCTCCGCCGCGGCCGAGTTGTGGTACGGCGACGAGGCAGCCCTGCCGTAACGCCGGGTGCTGAGCCGCCGCAGCAGCTCCGTCTGGCGGAGGTAGACGGCGGAGCCAAGGGGCGCGGCGACCGGGCACCGGGCAGCAGGGAGCGGCGGCGGGAGGTGGGAGAAGATGGAGTCGAGCGCGTTCGTGCCAGAGAGGAGGATCTCCGATAAGGCGGCGCTGATCTCGCCGGGAAATGACGTCAGCTGTATGTTTTCCAGCGTTCCGTCCATGATTCCAGGGTTTCTTCGTCTCCCCAGTCTCCAAGTAAGTGGCTTTTCTTCTTCTTCTTCCAAGAATTGTGGGAAATGATATGAAATTAGACCTAAGAGAATGCAAGTGGAGTTGCAATACGGAAGAAACAGGGGAATTGGTGCACTGTGGACTTGTGGAGTTGGAATGGTGATGAAACAGGGGGATTAGACTACTGTGGGATTCTGTAGCAGATGAGGAAGAGAGAGAGAGGGAAAGAGAGGAGAAGGGAACAAAAGAAGAGAGGAGATTTATGTTGCTGTGGATGCTGGTGTGGGAAGAACAGGAGGTGGGTATTTATAGGCAGAGAGCTCTCAATTGTTGCTCCTAATTCTCTGCTGCTACTGGGGAGATAATGGAGAAGAAGGTCTGCTTCTCTTTGGGAACAGAGGATGATTGGATTGGAGGCTCACCTGGGTCCCACAGTGGGACAATCTTATGTGAGAACAAGACCCACTCAAAGCTTTACCCTTTGTGTGCCACAGGAGGAGCATTGGAGGCCAAAAGCCAACTTTTGGCATTTATAAGCCCAGCTGTTCATGTTGTCATGCTTTAAATTGTGTAGCTTAGGCTCCACTGGATGATCCCATTAGAATGAACTTTGATGGATGAGAGAAGGGAAGAAGCATCTCTGAAGCATTATTCTATCAAGAGACCACTCTTGATTTCTCTAAATTATGAATCTAATATTAGATTTAGCTGGCTCTTAAGCTTGTAAATGTTACCCATATAGAGAAATACAGAGAGAAAGCATGTGTTTGAGAATGAAGAGAGCTGCATTATTGGGGTTTTGCAAAATATAAGGTGTGCAAAGACAAAGCTTTGGTTATATGCAGTGTTGGTGTACATTTGCTTGTGAGTCACTTTAAAGAAGCAACAGAAGTAGTGGTGGGATGGGAGATGTCATTGTGCTAGTTTTGCAAAGAGTCCAGGATCTGTGGACAAAGATGATTAGAGTACATCTTATTATCTCTACAGATAGAGAGGAGAGAGGTCAAGCCATTCCCACATCAAGTCAGTTCTTATAGTTGTTGAAGTAGCAAACTAAATTACAAGTACATGACAGACACTTGGCACCTTTTGAAGGGTATTGAGTTGTGGGTCTTTGACAGGGACCTGGTTAGAGAGTCTGAAGCCATAAGTACTACTGAACAGAAAGAGGACACATGTATGGGGGTGCCACCATAATTAGATAAGACCCCAATCTTATCTTCTCTGATATAGCATCTCCATATATAATATATATATTACTTTCCAAATAACACTTGCACTCCATATAATTCTCAATGATTTATTTCTCTTTGCTTGGCATAGAAGACCTGTTCTTAATCATTTACACAGCAAAATAATTTCTTGATGACAACAAGTTACATTGTTAGGAAATTATCAGTTACTGACTTTGTTAGGGTGTACATTCTTTTGAACTTTGCTGCCTCTGCTTTGATACTCTCAACATAATTTACTCTGCTTTCTTTCTTTCTTCAAGAATAAGTGAGTACACCAAACTGTTTAAGCATTTCTTCCAGAAATAAGAATGTCAATGGTAGTCATGGGTATTAGGTTTCATCAAGAAAATATTATTGATAGAAGACTAGTCCTTGGCAGTACATTTGGTCATTTAATAGGTTTGGTCAAGAATATTGCCAACTGGCAACAAGTGTGTGGTAAGGTTTTCAAAGAAATGGTCAAGCATGGTATGGCTTTATGAACACATTGCTACTTCTTGTGACTTTTGACTTGGTAGTCTGCTAACATCACAATCCAAAATCACTAAATAGGCTGTAGATTGTGCTGCATTTACAAGGAAAGAAACAACACATTTGTTTGGCTATATTATTCCATAGAATATTTGCAGCATCCTTCTATTAACTCTCCATCTGCTACCCAACTGCTCATTTATCATCTTAGACTCAATGGTTCATCTGCTAAGCTGAGTAGAGTCTCTGTTCAACCAGTTATCATCCCTCATCTTCATGACAATGCTGTGATCTGTCTCGAGTCATTTCTTGTTGAGGAAATTGTAGGATTAAATGGTCGAATATAGGACCTCATGAATCACTGTTAAAGTGCTATGTATAAAGATTTGATCTTTATACATAGCACTCCATTAGAATACCACGAATGATTTGTCCAAAGGAAGCACTGCTCGAAAGAACATTCTCATCGAGTACTACCACACTCTAGGATGCTAAGATTGTTAACCTCAACAGGTGATACCCATCTCCATTGTTATGAAAAGGAATGGGTCATCTGTAGCTCATCATTCGAGCAATGCTGAAACACATTCTTCTTCCATAGACCAACAAGCTTGCAAGATCAGTAGTTCATCAGTCAAAAGCATCAAATTTTGCAGCTTATGCCGTGTCCTTGATAAGCATCAGTGTGCCATTTCAGGTATGAAGTAAGAGAATTGATGGACACGAGGAAGATTCTTGGTGGCTTTTGCAGTGCAGAGACAAAAAGGTTGACAAGATGCAAGTGATATGAAGGAAGAACCACAGCCACGAGACTTCTCTGGCCATAAAAGCATGGATTTTCCTCTCTTCTTCCATCTCAATCTGAATGGAAAAAGGATCCACAGGTGCTTATCCTTTGCCTCTTGTGATTCTAATTAATTAAACTAGTCGTAGTCGAGTTGTTGTCCGAGCCAAATTAACATGTTTTTCTGTCTTCGGTTTTATTCCTCGATCAAGTGTAGCTCTAAGAACTAATGTGAAGGAAGCCCGGCTTTGGGCTCGCTTCCGTTGACATTTTGAATGCAATTGGATGTTGACCGAGATTGACATTTGTTCTTCTTCTCTTTCTTTTTCCTTCTTTTTTTGCGTTGCTTTCAGACTTCTAAGGATGGTTTGGAGAAATAGGATGGCCGCCATGAAGCTTCTACTCCAAAGTCGTACATGGATCCGGTCGATGGGGCCCATCACCTTTGTGACTTCCCCTCCGTGTCCCGTGAGATGTGGGCGCCGACCTCTGACATTTTATTGTATCTGTGGGGTCCACAAAATAGTCATTTTGACTCTTTTACTCTGATGTCTAGTGAGAAATCGAAGCCGATCGCTGACCGTTTTTTAATCTGCGGGGTCCACAAAATAGCCATTTTGACTCTTTGACTATGATGTCTCATGAGAAATCGAAGCCAACCGCTGACTTTTTTTTTTTTCTTTATCAGCGGGGGCTACAAAACAGCCATGACTCTGAGTCTGACTTTGATTTCTCAGGGAGCCGATCGCTAAGTGTGGGGTCCACAAAATAGCCATTTTGACTCTGACCCTGTTGTATCACCATCAACAAACTTAGTCTTAATAATAATAAGATTTGCATATGTAATTTATAAAAATAAAAATATATATAACGCGAAGAAGATCATAAAACGAACGACAATAACAATAAACAATAGATAAAAATATTTATTTGCAAGTTAATCCATGTGTTAGCACATATAATTTACAAAAATATAAAAGGAAAATAAAGAGGACCGGAAATTTGTAGTATTCAGTTGATATATGGTGGTTGCGATGGGTGACCGATTATTAGCACATAAGTTGTAATCGATTGTTTTATTCCTTTGAAATAAGGATATAAAACGGGATGAATAGACAAAAAGAAAGAAAAAGAAAGGATAGAGAATCTCTTGTACACAACTGAATCTCTTGTTTTTCAAGAGAAAATGTTATTGTTATTATGCATGAAGAAAATGTCATGAATGAAAAACTAACACTTTTTTTATTATTATTATTTTCTATGGCAAAGTCGTGTGCTGTTGAAATCACATCAAGATGCTTGCATTCCAAGGAATTTAATGAGATGGAAAGGAAGGTTTCATCGAAACAAATGCAGTGTGTAATAATGTCAAAGCAATAATTGACATCCTCTATTGCATGCAAAATCATAAAGGGCTCCTGAAAAGTCATACCATACCAAGTTTTAATGAAGGAGAAATCAAAGAATAAAAAAGAAAATATAAAATTTGGTAATTACTGAGATGGCAATAGAAGATCATATTCCGATTCAGTCCTTTCGATATATAATTTAGAAAGATCCAAAGTGAAGTAGTCCTAGAGAACAAGAGTTCTACATGTAGTCGTGACTTTCCAATAAAAAATGAGTCGTAAAATACTTAATTGTTAAGTCAAGAAAAGAGAAAATTCAAAACTAATCCATTTTATTAGAACCAAGTACTTAATTGTCAAACCCAGAATCGATTCACTCGATTTTGTAATGCCAATAAATAGTTATCATGCATCGGCTCATATTTTTCTTCCTGTCCATGTCAAATTTGACGATACGCTTTGTGTCTATCGATATAACAAGAAACTATCGCCGATGGCTTCCTCAGGTCGGTCGACAAGGATCACCAAAAAATTAGTTGGCACCGTGTCATTGTCGTGTCAGCACCATGTGACGTTGCTCTCTCGCATTCAACATGATGCGATCTCCCCGGCGACAAGAAAAGTACAGCGCCCGTCCTTTCGCTTCCTGTCACAGAGGGAGTTGCCCTCAAAACCAAATGCCCAAAACGGAGTCGAATCGAGCGTATCATCCACACCGACCCGATCTTGCTGCCATCCCTTCTTCTCCTCCTCTCATTCATCACAGAGAGAGAGAGAGAGAGAGAGAGAGAGCACCACAGAAAAAGGATGACTTTGGACGCACCAGAAATAGTGCCACGTCAGGCTTGCCCACTCCTGTTCTGACGTGTGTAACTCGAGCCACCCATTGGTTCTGATGTTTGATTAGCTCTCACCTGCCTTCTATATATAATTTCTGAATCTATGATAACATCTATCGATAAATTAATAGTCTAATCTATATGTTGAGATAAATAATACATGACTAACTATGATATGAGAAAGATAAAACGATTAAAGAAGAATCGAAGTTGGGCCGGAGTTCGATGATCAGGCATCGGGTTGAATGAATCGGGGGATACACCAAAAGATCAATCGATGCAGAAAAAGCTCGCCGGAGGTTCGTCAGGAGTTCGTTGAAAGCTCGTCGGAAGTTCACCGAAAGCTCGTCGGAGGTTCGCTATGAGTTCGCCGAAAGCTCACTGGAGGTTCACCGAGAGTTCGTCGAATGCTCGTCGGAAGATCGTCGAGAGATCGCCGAAAGTTCACCGAGAGTTTGGTTAAACCATTGACGTATAAGACAACTTAGATTACAAGTAGAGTAATTGTTTTAGCCTTAACTATCGTAGTTAGGACTTTAATTTGAGTTAGTTTTGGGAGAAATCCAACTAACTCAAAGGGACCAATTGAGCCTTTAACAAGGTTGAATTGGACCGATTGGATGGCCCATTCAGCCACGTGGAGCCATGTTAGGCAATGGCACTGTTAAGGCTGGCGATGGCACCGCTTGAGGCTCGACCTCCCAGGTGGTCTGGGCGATAGTGCCGTCGATAGTTATTGTTGTCAAGAGATGATACCACCCTATCAAGCAGTGGTACCGCTAGAGTCCGATCTCCAAAGTTATGTCAGACGATAGTATCCCCCAGATTGAGCGATGGTACCATCTAGTATCAATCTACAAGTGATGGTACCACCTAATAATGATAATGGTACCGCCAATACCCAAAAACCCGGGATAAGACATTTTTCACTCTATTTTTTAAACCATTGGAGCTTATAAATACCTCGCTCTTTCCGGCATGAAAATACACAAAAATGCAAACAAAAATCTTAAAAATTTAAATTGTAAAATTGCTAAATGTCCTCATTCTCCCTTTCTAGTTTTGTAATCATTCAAAAAGAGATATGAGGCTTATAAAGATTATCTCAAACCCCAAAAAAGAAGAAAGCATTGTAAGAGGACATTAATGACCTCAACGGAGGAGGAATCGAAAATGAATATAAGTAACGACGACCAAACCATATTATTATAATTCTCTATTTTTAATTACTTATTCAATTTACAGGTAAAACAAACTTTCGATATCAATTCCGATACGGTTTCATCGAATCAAACTTTTTAAAATCATTAAAGTTTTCTAAATCGGGCTGATGACTTTAGTTTATGTAAACAATGAGAAAAAGGAATAAATAACTTCTTTTGCAATTAGCTAATGCTAGCTATTCTTGACAACGTCATTCAAGAGATTTATAAAGTCATCATCCATATTTGGAAAATAGAATTTTCAAATAGTAAATAATGTTCAAGTTCCCCGACAAGAAAGAACACATAAATAGAAAATAATCAAAACTTAAATAACTGCAACACCAACTTGGAATTCGCTTTTTCCTCCGGTCCCACTAAAAAATCCGAGCTACAGCTGCCAGAAAACATCTGCTCTATTGCACCAATTCACCTAATCAAGACAAAAGCAGGTGTCATCATTTTTAACTCAAGTTTCAAAATGAGCATAAATGATAAAACTCTACAATGATACTTTCAACATTTCCATAACAGACACATCTGTACATTCCTGCACCCATGTTACCTTGTGCATGAATAATAACTTTCAGCAAATCTTGTATTCTGAACTTAGGTTTTTCACAGGTATCTTTTATTTTGATAATTTTGTTTTATGCATGATTAGGAGCACACATGCATGACATGCAAAAGAAAGTTCCATTGAAAAAATATATATGATAGTTCATCAAGGAATAATATATGCTAGCTTTTGGTGAAAACTTCAGAACTTCACAAGAAAATCCACTGTAATAATTTTATTTTGTGGTAACTATCTACCTACGGTTCAAGATTAATATTCGATATTTACAGAGCAATATCGTTGAGCACTTAATTTTAATGATTTTCTGACAAATTTGAAGAAATATATTCCTGATCAGCACCAATATTAACAACCATAATACTGAAACATGGAACATTCTAAGTTTGAAACATGGAATATTCCTGGTCATCATAAGTTTGAACATGAGGTATGCCATATAGCCTGGTTACTGGCTCATAAGAGTAGTATTACTTTGTAAGTCATGGCTTGCATCTCGGGGAAAAAAAGGTCATGGCTTGCATCAAATTACTCACAGCTAGGTTAGTTGGTCCATTTTTAAGTCATGCCATGACATACATTAAATCATACAAGCTGGTCCTAATATGTCAAATAGATATGTATTTCACTAGACCAAATTCAATAGTAGAAGAAGACATGGAAGTGAAATCATGACACGAGACATCATCAATTTGCTTAATGCTCCTAGTACTTTGAGCTTTTTGGATGGATTCTTGAATGGACATTCAAAGTATCGATTTCAGTTAATTCATATAACTCTAGGTAACTGAGGAACATTTTTTAATCATAAATTATACTTGGAACGTTCCAAGAGGGGAGTGATGTGGTAACTATGTTCATAGCCCATGTATCCTCCTCATGCGAGCAGTATATGATGTAAGAAGCGGAATGAAGAAGAAATCATTGTCATTTTCCAACTTGAACCAAAAAAAACCAGCTGAAGGTATGTGTCAACAACATTTAGGTACCAACACCGGCAGTTTGTCCAAATTTCAATCAATCACCAGTCTGGCCAACTTATCATCTTTCCACATAAATAATACATGTCACATAAGGAAAGCAAACATGTTCTTTGGTTAACCTCCAATTATAAAACAAATTTTGATTTTTGATTTCAGATAAAGCATTCGATCACATATAAAAGATTGTGGCAAACATGCTAGTGACAGAAAATCCACAAATCAGTTTATTATTTTAAACATTGCCAATAATTTTCATGTCAGATCTCATGAATATGGATCGCAAATTATTTCAGTATAAATCTAAGTCATCACCCAAAAGTGACGCAAAACACATTCATCACCTAGGTGTCCCAAATTGCAAACAATGGGCTAGGAGGTCGTCCATATGCAGCCCATCACATCAACGCCCGGATGTGGTACCAAATAGGCAAGGGTTCTCTCATTAATTTGGACAAATGGGGGTAAGGATGTTAGTCCAAGAACAAAGGGTTAGGTCAACAACTTGGAATATAGAAACACTTTCAAAGAAAGTACTAAAATTAGTAGATACTATGATCAGAAGAAAAATAAATATTATTTGCTTACAAGAGACTAAATGGATAAGGAAAAAATATAAAGAGAATGATAGACTGGATTTAAAACTTAGTATACTAGAAAACTTAGATATAAAGTGGCTAAAAATTCTATTAGTATGGCAAGATATAATGCTTATGATACTTTTTATAATAAATTAGAAATTAAAGATTATGAAAAAATATATATCAAATTGTTAAAACTAGAAAAATAAAGAATAATGATTTATATAATATTAGATGCATTAAAAACAAAGATCAACAAATACTTGTTAATGATAACGAGATTAAGTAAAGATAAAAAATTATTTTTATAAATTATTTAATGAATATTCCACACAAAACTTAGATTTAATGATAAATAATAGTGATAGATTTAATAATCATAAATTTACTCATAAAATTAGAACCAATGAAGTAAACGATGTATTAAAGAAGATGAAAATAGCTAAGAGTGGAGGGTATGATGGTATCTCAACTAAGGCCTACAAAAAGTTTATAGGCCAAGGGTGTAGCTTAGTTAACTAGCTTATTTAATAAAATCATGAGATTCATAAGAATGTTTGATGAATAGAGAAAGCTTTTTAGTGTCAATTTAATTTATTAAGATAATTAATGAAAAAGTATAGGGAGAAAAAAATATTTCCATATAGTTTCTATTGACTTAGAGAAAGCCTATGATAGAATTCTTAGAAATTTATTATGATGGTTTTAAAAAATATATATCGACTAATTATATTGATATTATTAAATATATATATATAATAATGTAGCTACTAGTGTTAGAACCATAAGGTGTGTATCTAATGAGTTTCCTATTAGCATAAGATTAGGACAAGGATCCATATTAAGTCCTTACCTTTTCACATTGATAATGGATGAACTTACTAGCCACTTACATGACAGACCTCCTTGATATATGTAATTTGTTGATGATTTTGTCTTAGTTGATGAGATACTAAGTAGGCCTAAAATTGAATTTGTAAAATATAATTTTAGTGTATATAAAAAATAAACAAAAGAATATAATTAAATTGGATGAACAAGAAGTCCCTTTGAATAAAAGTTTTAGGTATCTTGGATCAATTATTTAACAAAATGGAAAGATCGATGAAGACATTATTCATAAAGTAAAACTAGGATGGCTAAAATAACGAAAAGCGCCAAGAACCTTGTGTGATCATCGAATAACTTTGAAATTAAAAGAAAAATTTTATATTACAGTTGTAAGACCAACAATGCTTCATAGATCTGAGTATTGAACTAGTTAAGAAATAATATACATAAAAAATTTGTATTGTCGAGATGAGAATGTTAAGATGAATATGTAGAGTTACTAGGAAAGATATGAAAAGAAATACTTTTATTCATAAATAACTAAATATCACTTCGATAAAAGATAAAATTTAAAAAATTATTTAAGATGGTATGGATATGTGCTGAGGAGATCTCCGAATGCGATAGCCGAAAGAGATGAAACAATTAATTATTAGCGGTACGAGAAGATATAAAAAAAATAAAAATATTTTTTAAAAAATTATAAATAAATATTTAAGTACTATGAACTTTAACTGAACATATAACTTTATATAGATCTCAATGACGACAAAAAATTCATATAGCCGACTCCAAATAATTGGGACTTACAGCTTTATTATTATTGTAGTATAAACATTTTTAAGAATGTATAACTCATTCTAAGCATGAAGAAACCAACAGTAAAAGATACTACGTCAACAAACAAATATCTCTAAACCACTACGGGAGTTGCTGCAATATAACATGAGGACTTGTTTAAAACACTAAGCTGTTTCTAATGTTTTGTGCTCATAAGTAAAAAAGATGACTTCCATAGATAGTTGCAGACGAAAAGATGCTCAACAAAAACAAGTACAATTCTACAATTTACATTTTTGAATACAAATGCCAATAGAAGCTCACCTCATATGTTGCTGGGGTACATGAAAACCCTGACCTTTCCACCCTACAAATATAAAAGCAATGCAAACGGTCAGCAAAATTCGGACCATTAAAGCTACAATCGATACGAGAAGTCAGCCTGACCATGGATTTAGGCGGGAGGTTGGACTTGAACTTGGCGCGAATCACTCCACTGTTCCCGTGGGGGCGGCAGACCTTGCCCCATATGCACCGGTACCGCGTCCCCTTGGTCTTCGTCTTCGCCTTGTATATGTACGCCATCCTCTTGCCGCAGTACCAGGCGACCTCTTCCTTCGTGTTCACACCCTCGATCTGAACCAACGAGGTGTTCTCGTACTGGTTCGACTTCGACCTGATGCATCCACCCCTCGTCAAAAAATACAAGAGCCTACAGAAATCGAAAAATTAAACAAAATCCTAAGACGCTCTTAACCTACCTCTTGTATCCGAGGATTGTCCCACGAACGTACAACCTAAAATAGAAATCAAAAGAACAAATACATTGTAATGATGATAAGAAGTTGAGGAAAGATAGAGAGAACAGGATGGTCATGAATTGAGGGCAAGGGTATGGGATAGGGGTTCAAATAGGACCTGACGCGCTCGCCCTGTCGCCCCTTCACCATTTCCGCCGACGAGAGTGGTTCGACAAGAGACGGTGCGAGAGAGAGACAGCGGCCCAACGAAGCAGCGAGAAACCCTAGTCGTTCCACGGGGAGGGGAGTGATTTAAATAGACGAGCTACGGAAGTAGGATCAGTTAATGGGACGGTCACGATCGCATCTCTGAGCGATGCTGGATTCCCCGATGGACCTGTGCTTCTCCCTCTTTGACAGCCTCCCTATGGCCCATTTGGGTAAGCAGTACATTTCCCATTTTGTGTGTGTGTGTATATATATATATATATATATATATATATATATATATATATATATATATATATATATATATATATATATATATATATATATATATATATATATATATATGTCATTGTAGTTAGTCTCCACTAGTGGATGATTGAAACAACATCATAACAGCCTTAAAAAAATATTGCATAACTATGTCTCTTATATTGTTAATTTTTATATTTGTGTTTTTATTAATTTTAAACCTAAATTTAAAAATAAAAATCAAATAATTGATAAATGTTATAAACTTGTCGGTGGGCGTAATTAAAAATGATATATATATATATATAACATTTATTGCATGGATTATAATGGGACTGATACATTAAAAAAAATTAAATATTTAATTCTAATATATGTAGCTATTATATAAAAATTTGGAGAGACAATTATTGTTTTCATAGAGTTTATTATTTAGAGTCGCTTTTTGTTATTAACAATCTTCTTATTATTTTATGATTTTAAAAAATAATAAAATAATATTTTATTACTTACAATCCTACTAATTTTGATTTTATACCTTCTTTTTTTTGCTTACATACCTTACCATCATTGACGCTCCCTTAGCTTGTGCTCTATATCATTGATTATTGTCCCTTGATTTATACTATGATACCATTTGATGTCTTTCGATCTGTTTATTATCCCTTTAATATTATCATCCAAAGAGGAAAAAAAATAGGAGGTGAAGAAGAAAAAAAAAGGGGGTAAAGTAGAGGAAGAAAAGGAGGATGAGGAAAATAAATAATATATTTATGTATATTTATAAAAAAAATATTTTTTTTAAAAAAAATTTAAAAAAGGTTTGTAATTAACGAAGAGTGTATAATAGATTGAAATTTACAACCCTTTTTGTTATTTACAATCTCATGTCAATAACTTTGAATATCCATTTGTGAACAAACATATATGTCCTGGATTCATAATTTAATTTTAATAATTTGTTTTCACTTTTCAACTACAAATCCTTTTTTTTTTCTTCTTCTTCTTCTCCTTGTATTAATAGTTGGAAACGACATAAAATAATAAAAAAATGATAAAATGAGATGAACCGAATATCTTAAAGAAAAAAAAAGGAGGTGAGAAATAGTTTTTAATATTTGTTGTGATGATTTAACATTTTTAGAGTTATGTATATTCCATAGTAGCCCAAGAGATATTATCTTCTATTAAAATTATATTAACTCAAAAGAATTACATTTTAAGTATTTGTAAATTGTCCACAGGTGAAGGGTGCACAGAAAAGATTGAGGGGAAAGAAAAAAAAATAAAATGATAAAAATAGAATTAAAGGGGTTGTGAATAAAAAATATATTATTTTATTATTTTTTAAGAGATTATGAATAGTATAAAGGGGCTTTAAATAATAAGATCTAATTACAAATACTAATCTCCCTTTCATATTACATTATTTAAAAAACCTTTTATTTTTTTAAATTTTTTTTTAAATTTTTTATTTGATTCCCTTTAACCTTATATATATATATATATGTATACATACATATATATATATATATATATGTATACATATATATATATATATATATGTATACATATATATATATATATGTATACATACATACATATATATATATGTATGTATACATATATATATATACATATTATATATATGTATATATATATATTTGTATACATGTATATTTATACACATATATATATATATTGATATATTAAACTAAGATTATGATTAAAAAGATCCAAATAAGGATAAAACATTACTATTATAATATTTGGAAACACACTTGTAATGTTTTGTTTTGTTGAGGTGATAAAAATAGTACAAAACTATTCAAAATTATTACAATAAATCGCCCACACCGATAAATGGAGAATTAAATAAAAAATATAGATAAGAGATTTAATGGGGCATCAAATTAAAAATATGAAAATTGCTTCTTCAGAAAAAAAAAAATAAAAAAGCTTTTTTTAAATCGTCCTTTCATATTTCCAGAGGTTATATATAAAAATATTTATATATTTTTTTCTTTTGGTAGTGACTGCTTTTTGGCTTCTAAAATGATTGACAGAGAAAGTTGCATATCCAAACTCAAGCATTTTATTGGGTTACGCCATCGATGATGTGATCCGCGAAACCTCTCCAAAAAGGATGTGTTAGTGGGAAACGTCTCCGAGGAAAAGTTTGCTTTACTCGCTTCCTCGCATTTCATTGGTGATTGCGACTCGAAGGAGTAGAAGTAGGGAGCCAAATGCTGCATCGAATCGACGGGGGTGACGGCGGTGATCTGCAGGCAATCAAGTCAAGATGGGTGGCGGTCAACGAAGGATCATGTTGATCTTACTAAAATACACACCTTCGCATTTGTCTTCTGCGGCAGCCGCTGCTGGTGGTCATGGAGTTGGCAGCGTTAGGTGAGGAAGCTGTTCTTCCAATCGGTGAAGGTCTCTGTCGCAGTTGACAGTGAGAAAAATCTTGCTTGGATAAATAAATAAATATATATATATAAAGAAAAATCAATATTATTAATAATGATCGAATATATTAATGTCTTAATGTCTCCTCTTACACAAAAGAGGAAAATTTGATTGGATAATCAGAAACCTCAAATAATTAATTTTAGTCTATTTTATTTCTTCAAAATTTGAGTTTGAATAAACATCATTTGATTTAACGTCATTGTTTCTTTACACCATACTAAATTATGGCTTCCTTGCATGCATGATTTCTAATTATATCTCAGTGACTTAATTATTCGAATCATAAATCCATTTATATATACTCCCAAGCTTGTTATACTAAATCTCAGCCGTTTGATATGCTTTGGGATTGACGACTCGGACCATGATCAGCTTGATGCGTGTCTAATTTCCAATTGGACCATCAGAATTCAACAAAATCACAGTATTGTCCTATTCGAAAAGATTGGCGAAAACTACTACGCTTCTTGCGCTTACTTGATCTACTCTTCCTGCCCACTCAAACTTCACCCGATCCGCTTCCTTCCTTGCAACTGGGTAGTTATTGGGTTATTCTGTGGGCCCAAAGTGGGTATGCGTCGAATGGGTATGATAAGCGATTCCCTTCTGTTTCTTCGTCTTTATAAGGGCACCTTCCCCGGTCTTCTTCCTTCTCCTGTGTGATCCTCTTCACAGCCTCCTCTAGTCGCTTATCTTATTGGTCGAACGTCGCCTGCCCATCCACGAAATGGCGTTCGAGAAGATCAAGGTAGCGAACCCCGTCGTCGAGATGGACGGTGAGGCCCTCCATTTGTTCCTCCTCGTATCTGATCCATTCCACCTCCCTCGATCGACTTCCTTCTCCCATGTTTGTTGGTTTCCGCATCCCTAGATCCGGCCCATTCCGGACTTATCGATGCTTCTCCGTAGAGTTGTTTCCATCGTCGTGCCTCGATCCGCGACTTCGTGGCGCGATCGCGATGGTTGTTCTCACCTACCGCGATTTTTTCCCTAGTAGTCGTGGATTCGCTTGCGCATCATGCGATGATCGATCCCACTTGAACGTTTGATCTTGTAGATCGTTCAGTTGTTCACTTGGGGTGTCTGTTGCCTCTCAAGATCCGTGAGATTTTTGGTGATTCGATGTTGCTCCTGGATTAGCCTTAACTAAAAGTCTGGAATTCGTCTTTTTCGAGACTCAGAGTTTGTTGTCGTCTTGCTTTGCGTCAAGGAAAAGCGATTAGCACTTGTGTATTGATTAGTGGCTTTTGAACTGTTGTGATGATACTCGTACTATTTTACAGCACCGTTTTCAATTGTTCATTATTTGCTTGGGAATTCAGGATAAGGACAACGAATCTAGTGATAAAGGTTTGCTAGAACCATCCAGTAAATTGGATCATCCAAGAAACAGAAGGGAGATAAAAAGGTAATGCCCGACTAAATAAAGTGAAGAAGTGTGCCCTTCCGATGGACAGTCTATGTTGAGACGTTATGGTTGTTAGCGCAGTGTTCGGCAGTTAATAGGTCTCATGTTTGAGTCCGTACGAGAGTGTCTTTTTACACGTTTTATTGTAATGGAACAAATTCAGTAAAAAAGCATTACAAATCGATAAAATCAAGTACAAACCATCTAGAGCAATAGTTTCAAAGATGGTGAAAGATGGGTGCTGCATAGGTTGAAAATTCATGGAATCCTTTCTGGACCATATCATTTTCTGTGAAATGTAATTCCCAGGAACCATTGGAATTCAATGCTTCCGGTACCATGACGGTAACAGATAGGAGATCAATTGTAAAAGCAAGGGTTTTGCTTGGAAATGTCTGCTTCTTTAGATAAAGTTCAACAGTGTTGGTGTGAGTTCTATAGATGATGTAACTTAGTATGGATAATGATCCCCTATTGGAGTCAAATCAAATTAAAATAGGAAGAAGAGAGTATTTCTCTCACCTGGAACAAGCAATTACAAGTCAACCACAGTTTTGTTGCTTAAATCTTCCTAGCTTTTGTTCATCAAGGAAAGGCTGGTATATGAAACTTGGACCATGAGCTTAGCTGTTAGCGACAGATGTGCTTAACTATGAATAAATGTGCTGAAGTACAGACCCACACCATTTTATGGTTTATACTGTAAAATCTGCTTGTACTTTTATCACAACAAAATTATGTCTCTTTGGCATCTCTGACTGGTTTATCATTTTAATTATATGTTCTTCCATGAATGTTAATTATGCCATAGGGTAGCAGTCTTATATTAGATATTGTTAATTAATTTATTTGCAATCTTTTTAGACTATATCATTTGGCAACTTTTTGTCACATGGATATTGTACCCCATAAGATAGCATCATTGTAGTTGATTTTAGATTTTTTTTTTATATGCATGCTTGTATCTCACTCCCAGATGATATGGATGAACATCCATTATGCAATAAAAGCAGTCTTTTCCAAATAGATTAGTACTCAATATTGTTAGACTATCCTTTGGCAACTCTGTCACAAGGATCTTATGCCTGTCTAAGATGGCAACACTGCAGTTGATTGAGATATTTTTATATAACTCTAGATCACTTATTTGTCTATATGTTCCATTCCTTTCTGTCAGGGGATGAGATGACTCGAGTCTTTTGGAAATCAATTAAAGAAAAGGTGCTGAGTGTTTGCTTGCCTATTTTGCTTGCTGTATCTTTTCTCTATCAATATCCTTTTAAGTTGCACCATTAAAGAGTTCTTGAGATGATTTTATGCAGTACTAATGATTTGATCAATAATGCAGCTCATTTTTCCATTTGTGGACCTGGATATCAAATACTTTGACTTGGGCCTACCTAATCGTGATGCTACAGATGATAAAGTCACAATAGAAAGTGCAGAAGCTACCCTTAAGTAGGCATCCCCTTCTCTATTATATCCTGTTATACTTCTAATGATTTTCTACTGATGTCTGTACATAAATGACTGAAAAATGATGTGAATTTGATATATTTGTACTTTGGCTTTTCTACGAAGCTTGAACCCTTATTATTCCGCTGACATCAGAGGCTGAACTCTCATTTAATGTATATGCATCTGTCAGGGCTGTGTTTACCTTGGATCAACTTTGATTCATCACTTTTCAGATTTTTGGGTAGCTGAATTATCCCACCCAAAAGCATAAAGAAACTGTATTCAATGTGCCTCTATCAGTGACTTCTTTCAGTCAACTCAAATTTAACAAACTGTTCCATTTTATAATTATTAAGTTGAAAGCTGATCTGATATTTGAGGAATAAATGATTGAAGCAAACTAAAACCACACCTTTTTATTTCTAAAGTTCAGTTGGGTGTATGCTTGGCCTGTAGATATTGGCTGGTTTCTTGATTGCTGATTGATGTCTTCAATAATCAATACTCTTCTGATTTGTTTTATGTTTGCAGATATAATGTGGCAATCAAATGTGCAACAATCACTCCAGGTAAAGATGCACTAGGAATCCTACACATCAAACTATTGAACAATAAATTTACATATCGTGTTCATATGTTAATATATGTGAATGATGGCAGATGAAGCTCGGGTTAAGGAATTCAACTTGAAATCCATGTGGAAGAGTCCTAATGGAACAATCAGGAATATCGTGAATGGTTAGCTCACATGTCCGTCAGAGTCATTTATCAAAGCCTTGATGATTACCGATGAGATTATGCTTTTGTCTTTGCAGGCACAGTATTTAGGGAGCCAATTATTTGTAAAAACGTCCCAAGGCTTGTTCCAGGTACATAAAAATATCAACATATTTTAGATTTGTGCTAGTAACATAATTTTCCTGCCAGTATGATAAGTTACTTTCTCAGGATGGACAAAACCAATATGCATTGGAAGGCACGCTTTTGGTGATCAGTACCGTGCAACTGATACAGTTATCAAAGGGCCTGGAAAGCTCAAATTAGTGTTTGGTAAGAGAGATGGTCCTTCATGCATGGTCAAATATACAACTTTCTTCCACGAATCCACGTACTTCAGTCCTCATTTATCAATTGTTTACTAAGATTTCTTACTTATTTATCACTTTCAGAAGGAAAAGATGAGGAGGTTGCACTAGAGGTGTTCAACTTCACTGGTGCAGGCGGAGTTGCCTTATCAATGTACAACACCGATGAGGTTTAGAACTTCCACTCAATTCTTTCATCCATGGAGTATTCTCACTTGTACCTGTGATAGTTATGCCTTTTTTATTTTGTGATTGTGTACAGTCAATTCGTCCCTTTGCGGATGCTTCTATGGCTACTGCTTACCAAAAAAAATGGCCCCTTTATCTGAGCACCAAGAATACCATTTTGAAGAAATATGACGGAAGGTATAAATAATATGTTACATGCTTCACGTCCTTTTAGCAATATAATTGAATGTAACAGTACCCCGATGTGTTCAGAGTATTTACCAACTTGTCAAAAACTTCTTGCATATCACTCATCCCACAGGTTCAAGGATATTTTCCAAGAGGTTTATGAAGCTGAATGGAAATCCAAGTTTGAGGCTGCAGGAATCTGGTTAGCTTTTTTTTAACTACTTAGTATTGTTTGCCTATTCTGAACTTTTGTGTGTATCTCATGGCGTTTTCATTTGACAGGTATGAACATCGTCTCATTGACGATATGGTTGCATATGCACTAAAGAGTGAAGGTGGTTATGTATGGGCTTGCAAAAACTATGATGGAGATGTGCAGAGTGACTTCTTAGCTCAAGGTGTAAACTCTGTTTTACTAATTTTATTTGTAATGGAACTTTTTCTCAGTCCCTTTATAAGGGAAGTAGTTTAAGCTTTTTTGTCCAGTTGTTGCTGATGCTTGCAGAATGCTAAGTTAGGGCAAACTTCTCCCATTAAATAAACTTTTATGTATTCTGCAGGTTTTGGATCCCTTGGTTTGATGACATCAGTGCTGGTATGTATAGTTGCACAAAATAGTGTACTTCAGATTGGAAAATGAATTCATTTATATCTTTCATCTCAGATTAACATAACTTATGAATATCATAGTTCCATCTAGTAAAACCCCATTGTTTTAACTTGTGAACTGGAGATTGAGCCCCCTTGCTTATGTATGGTTGAGTCAATAGTTATCGAGAATTCACCTTAAGAATATTTTGGTAATTGGAATAGTCTACTTATCTGGTGGAACATGTTTATTCTTTTATGTCTATGGTTGTATGCCATAATGTTGAGAGGACAAGAAATCACCAGCCATTTTTGTCATACAGCGACTTGTTTCTTTTGTTATTGATAGCTTGTTTCGTTAAGAGAAAGGCCATGGTTCATCATAAACTATCTTGATCAGCTACTACAAAGTGTTGCACATTTCCTCGAACAAATGCTATATTAGAATGTGCTTTTGCAGTGTACCAGTAAAAGAATAGTGTTGCAAGTACTATTTTATTTCCTATTGTGTTAATTCCATATAGTGATGCTAACTTGCTTGTGAAAAAATGGCATGTGTTTTAGGTGTGCCCTGATGGGAAAACCATTGAAGCAGAAGCTGCACATGGAACGGTAACCCGTCATTATCGTGTTCACCAAAAGGGTGGTGAAACTAGTACAAACAGTATAGCCTCTATTTTTGCCTGGTCCAGAGGGCTTGCTCACAGGTATGGGACTTCCTGCCATCTTTCCAATTGGCAGCTATGGTTGGAAATTTCAGCTTTGACATAAAACTTCTGTATTTCTAAAGCATGATTATGACTTCTCATGCTTATAAATGTATTCTGCATACTGAAATGGATTACTGAGAACGAAGCTCTTTTAGTTGGTATCTTAAACGTTCATGCTGAAGCCTTGAATACCCTTGGTGATTTGATAGGGGAAAGCTTGATGACAACACTAGGTTGGTTGATTTCACCCAGAAATTGGAAGAGGCTTGCGTTGGAACTGTGGAATCTGGCAAAATGACCAAAGATCTGGCCCTTCTCATCCATGGATCCAGGTATTGTCAGACCCTCTCGGTGCCTTTCAATTCCACCTTGTAAACTCAAGAAGAACCCTCGTTAATGACTTCAAAACATTTGCAGTGTTACCCGAGCTCAGTATCTGAACACTGAAGAGTTCATTGACGCTGTGGCATCTGAGTTGAGAGCCAGGCTGTCTGCCTAAACTACCAGTAAGCAGGCTCCTTTGAGGATCTTAATAGAACTTTTCAGTTCCCATTATGTCATCGTCTGGTAATATGCCACTGCTGATGTCAGTTTCTTTGTGCTTTGGTTCCGATTGTAGGTTGCTGTAGCTTGGACTCGGAGAAGGCAGGATATTGGGATTCTAGTGTTTCCGAAATAAAGGAGAAGCTTTATTTTTTTTCTCTTCGTAGCATTTTGCAGTGGTCACATGGAACGAGTGTTAATTAATAACTCGAAACATTTGTGGATGGTTTTATGATTTGAATTCGGTGATTAATTTAGGGTGTCATCGTTGTTTGGCGGTTGTAACTGAGCGTATTATATCGTATCGTAACCTCCAGGTGGCCGAACGCGTTGCCTCGTGAAACGCCGCCGCGTTGCTCTTTCGCGTTAGCTGCTGCAGGACCAAACTCCGTTGCGCGAAGAGTAGAGAGTAGAGAGGTACATGCAGGCAACGGCTCGCTTTATTGACGCCCGAGAGAAACAAGAGATGGAACTCATCCTGCGGTCTAGTAGCGCAGCTGAGACTTGCTTGCCAATACCTTGCTTGTGAAGAGTTAGGCTTTGTTCTGCGGCGGTTCAAGGTGGCTAACGATGGGCTGTCACTAACAAAATCAAGGGCTGAGAAGTCATCAGTCACCATTCTAATGCGTACGCTCCTGTGAAGGATCCACCTTGATGCTGTCTCCGATCTCAAAAAAGATCGGAGTGAGGCCCACCAGAGAAGGGAGAGGAGGCCTACGGAAGTGGACTGGTCCATGAACCCAGACATTTTTTAACGCATAGTTACTATTTTAGCCTTCTGTTACCTATCTGTGTGACCTACCCCATGTGCTACCGTTACGGGCCATTTATGTCATTCCGCTTGGTGATCGCGGCTGACCGCTAGAAAATGTTCTACTAGGGTTTACGAACAAGGGCGGCGATCGAGGCGAATAGCAACGACCGAGCGGAACTCCTTTCGCCGCCACCAAATCCAGTCTGGTTCGTACGATTCCGATTCCGATTCCGATTCCGATTCGAACCCTCGATCTTCTTTTGCCCCTGTAACCGCTGTTCTAATGCTCGCATCTGAAACTCTCTTTACTTAGCTATTTTTGTGTGTATTTTTTAGCGGTTTGAACTTGCATTTGTTCTCGAGCGATTGTTTCTATCATTTTGGTCATTTCCACTGAAAGATTCTCTTTATATCTTCATTTATTTGGTGTATCTGGTGATCCTTTTAGGTGATTTTTAGGTATATATTAGGATCTCTGATCTTCATTTGTTATCTACGTTTTGGTATTCGTTTCCTTTTGATCGGTTGATGGTACAAGTTAACATCTTTAGTCGTTTTCCCCGCACTTTATCCGTTGACAATGGCATGAGATAAACTATGCTTTCTTACTATATGTGATTTGCTGATCTGTGATGTTATTTCTTTCTTTCTTAAGAACTTCCATCTAATTGTTATTGGTTTCTGACATCATTGTTTGTTTGATTAAAGGCTTTGTTCTACTTGAGTGGATTTGCCTCTTAGTTTCGATTGTTGATGTCATAGTTCCTTTTATTTCCTTTAATTTTTTGACTTTTTATGCCTTGCAGCACTGATGGCCACCGTCCCTGGCCCACTCATTTGGGAGATTGTGAAGAAGAACAATGCGTTCCTTGTGAAGCAATTCGGTAACGATACTGCCATGGTGCAATTTAGCAAGGAGCCAAACAATCTCTATAATGTCAATTCCTACAAGCACTCCGGTGGGAAATTAGTCCTTGGTTTTATTTTTGTTCCATTCTTTTGAAGTATCCGAGCTGCATTTACATTTTGATGTGTTCATATACCTAATGAAAAATCACAGGGTTGGCAAACAAGAAGACAGTGACCATTCAGGCTGGAGGGAAGGACCTGTCCGTAGCAATTGCGACAACTAAGACAAAGAAGCAGAACATGCCTGGTAGCTTATATCACAGATCAGTCATGAAGAAGGAGTTCCGTAAGTTGGCAAAAGTTGTTATGAACCAGGTATCAGCTCCCTCTGTTTCTTAAGATCTGAATGTGTTATTAGATTGCTAGCATTATGGCAAATCCTGTCTGCCGGTTCTTAGTATGGTGTTCCTTTGTCTGTCTTACCAATAAGACAGTGACTTATATTGACAAATTTCAATTGTAGCTGGTAGTATAAATTGTACTTTATGATACATGCATATTTTGGTTTCTGACTTAAATATGTATTGATAGTTCTATAGGACTAAGCATGTCTAATAAGCTTACTGAGGTAGGACAATTTAGATCAAATCAATGCAAATGTCTAGTTTTAAATTGTAGTTCTATTTCCTGAAGACCTACCATGTTTCTGTTGTATTCTTACAGTTGATTAATGCCTGTCTCTTCTGTCTTTACTACTCGGTAACTAGATGATGGTTCTTCTTTTTTTAGCTCAACTTTATATCCAAATGCCTCAGCTAAATGTTTATCTGTATTTTATTCATCTGTTCCCTATCTACTGATCATAGACTGTGAAGATTGAGCAATCATGCTCTCTTTGAACCTTGGACTGCCATATAGGTCATTCAGTTTAGTGTATCAATACATGAATGACACTAATTGAGTTTCTTTTTATTGCATGATCTGTGCATATTGACCATGTTTTTGGTTACTTTAAGTCACCTTATGTGGCTATTCATATTATCTGGGGCTTGTTTGTGGTGACATATGATTGCTTTTCTTATCCATTTCAAATTTTGTTTGTATTCCTATGTTTTCATAAATTGAATATTCTGAGTTATACTAGTCATATCAAGACCCATAAATTAGATATATTAGATTGATTAAATCAGGTCCTTTCTGAAAATAATTTAAAAAGAAATGATGGGAAATCAGGAAATTAGAAAGAGAAAAAGGAAGATATGAAGTAAATTGGCAAAATGAAACCACTAAAGATCACAGTAAGGTCAATAAATTTTGGAAACCTTGCGTAACATTATAGACAAACCATAATACTTGCTCGATGACCTAGTCCTAGCTAAATAAGAAAAGCTATCCCCCAATCTACACATATATAATCCATGATAACTAAAGATGATGGTATAGCTTGTCAATTAGCTTGTAGGATGGAAGAGTACTTAATTTTGTGTTCCTGTTAGAATGCAAACGAAGCTGCATTTTTCTTGTAAGTTGTGGAACTTAAATTTCCTAGTAAATGAAGGGTGCATTAATCCTTATGGCCACTATGCTAAATTGGTTAAATTGTTCTCATGAAGAAGTTTCTTTTGGTCATATTTGATGATTTTTAAAAGAGTTTTTTTTATTTCTAACTATTTTAATCTTAAGCATTTATAAAAATATGTTATATATTAGATAGACTCTGTAGTTGTTGTTGTGATTATATGAGATTAGTTGATTAGAATTAGTGGGATGAGGAGAGGTAGAGCGAGAACAAAGGATTTTTGTAGGAATGTACAAAGAGATTTGGGTGTTCTTAATTTAACAAGATGGAATAGATGCACATACTTGACCTAAATAGTTGGGATATTATGGTTTGTTATTGATCCTAGATGGACAGTTATCTTCAACTTCTACGTTTGATTGATTCAATCTGACATTTTCAGTTTGTAGGTCAAGCCAATAGTAGATTGTGGCGTCGGATGCTCTTTGTCCTTTATGTAACTTGTTTTTTTAATATTATTCTTTAAGTTCCTTTGTTCTACATGCACAACCGTTCTATTATCTCATTTTGAGTATAGAATATTTCCTATGCTTTCCCTTTTCTGTTTTATTTTTTATTTTTGGCACTCTACACCCTACACACTACACTCCACGAAAGTGCTGCAATGGTGATCAGTAACATGTAAGAAGAGCCTCTCACGGGATTGGTTGTTCAATGAAATATTCTAGTTACGCTTGGCTTCTGAGCTATGTTCCATTTTTTTTTCTAAATTCTCCTTTAGAAAAAGTCATTCTCTGTTTTGCTACGAATAATATTCTTTAATTTCCTCTGTTTTGGCAGTTATAATTTTTTCCTAATATTTCATTTCGAGTGCAGAACGCTTCCTACACTTCTCCTTTCCTGTTTTCTTTTTGTTTTTTTGGCGCTTTACACTCTGTTCACAACAGAAGTACTGCTATGATGATCTGTAACATATAAGAAGCCTCTCTGTTCCTTTTTTCCCCTAAATTCTCCTTTAGAAAACAATTTTCCTTTATGTGACTTTTTTTTATTTTCATTAATTTCTTCTGTTTGTAGATAGATCAATTGTTCAAATATCTCATTTTGAGTATATAATGTTTCCCATACTTTTCTTTCTGTTTTCTTTTTTATTTTGGCACTCTACATTACACTCACACTATACAAAAGAGTTGCTATGATGAGCTGTGACAAGAAGAGCATCTCACTCGATTGGTTCTTCAATGAGATATGCTAGTTATGCTTGGCTTCTGAGGTCAGTTCCTTGGTTACCCCCCACATTCTTTGTTTATAACTTAAATCAAAACTTTTCACCGATGGCGAATATTAATCATTGGGGAGTTGGGGATCTATGTTTAAAGCATGAGTTGATTTTTGTCTTGTGGCATCAAAACATTATCGCCCTATACTAATCTGTTATCTTATTGCATTTTATTTATTTTTCTTTGAACCATTCCGAGATCCTGTGACTAGTTTTGTATTTATGTAATATGAACTATTTCTCTCTTCTGCTATACTCCCACTGCTGATTTTGCATCTTAATGAATATAATTACTCAACCCAACAAACTTATGTAATATGAAATGTTCCATCTCCTGTTGCAGGTCACTGACAACCACTACAGGCCAGATCTGACCAACTCAGCTCTAGCGCGGCTGAGTTCGGTACATCGAAGCCTTAAGGTTGCCAAGTCTGGCGCAAAGAAGAGGAACAGGCAGGCTCTTAAAGTGAGAAACTAAATCAATGCTTGTGTCCATGAATGGTTTTATTTAGTTGTCCTTTATTTGGTTTTTGGTTCACTAAGTTTTAGTGGAAGAATTGCTGTCACCCGGAATTTTGATGACTGGTTTTCTATTGTTGATTTCATTGCAAGAGTTTTCATAATCTATTTTTATTTGAGATGACCTTTAATATTTGGCACATGATCTTGATACAAACAATATTTGGATAGTAAGTCTTGGCACATTATGATCTTTGTTCTTAAGAGCAAAGAATTGTTTTTGCTTCTTAAGCCATGATGAAGAGCCGTGTGTTTCTGGAAACCTTGGACAATACCAAACCTTGAATATATCCTTCCCTTTCCTTTTCCTGCCTTCATCTTGTTAATGTTGTCATCGCTCGCTTCCTTCATCATTCTTTTATTTCGTAGGATGAAAGCAACTACCTCACTGAGTAAAAGGACGGAGGAAATAAGCATGATCAACAAGGAAGAGTAGGGCTTCAGAATGATAGACATGGGGTAGAAGTGACAAATGTGATGGGAGGCTTCGTAGTTGTGGAGTCATCATTGCTCCACGGAGTTGAGAAAGAGTGACGGCGACGGGTAGGGAAAGGACAGAGATGATAAATAGGGAAGTGTAGTGATGCCAACGGGGTGAAGATGATGATAAGAGAAGCATATTTTTATCATTATAAAAATATAATTATTTAGGAAAAATGAAAACATGAGATAGCGGACACTATCTAAGTATAAAAAAAAAGAATCTTTTTTAGAAAATCACACAACATAATTACAATGTCATTATTATTTTTATCTCTTTAAGGACATAGATTAAATCTAAATATAGAGGGGCATATGCTAAAATAATTAATTTCCGAGGTTATATATATATATAAATATATCAAATAGGGCTAAATAATTTCTGTCTTTACGCCTTATTGAAACGATTTATTTATATGATTGAGTTCGACAATTGTCATTTCGACCCTAAACTCTTATGTGCTCTTCTTGCTACCTTGGAGACTGCCACGATCGATCGATTAATCAATCGATGAAGGCTGCCACGAAATGGGCTGAATCAAAATTGATACTGATGATGATGGTGGTAATGCTGATGAGAAGGAGGAGGAGGAGGCGATGTTGGAGTTGTCGATGACTCCCAGCCCGTAGCAGATCTCTTGTTCTCGTTGTTCCAATTTGTGCAAATTTCTCTCTTCATTCATTAAGATCTTTATTCTTTTATTAATGTTTTTCTATATCGTCTCGTTTCCTGTTCTTTTTCAGGTTGATCATTTGTATGTTCGATGGGTGAGTGTTTTCGCTAGATTTCTCTACTCTCCATCTTTCAGCAAGCTTGTTGTCCATGGGATCTGGTAATTGCCAATTCAATTCTATTCGGTCGTTGAGTTCCTCTCTTAATTGATATGATTTTTTTAGTATTTTTCTATCACTTTGTTTGTATAAGGTGTCATTTGGATTTTTTATGATATATAATCCAATATATTGGTTTTTAAATACATGAAACTTGAGTTTAAGAGGATTTTTTGAATTATTTTTCATGTTCTTTGTGATAGAACATCACGATAGAGACACACATTGAATAATATCCCAACTTCTTCGTATTCTTAATCGATCTATGATTTAAGGATCAATCACATATTTAAATAATCGATCTGATTGTGTGATTTGAACGATTGATGGAGGAAAATCTCACTTATAAAACCTATATAAATACACATCACCTCAATAAATAAAACTTTTTTTTCATAATATCTCAATTCTTTATGGTATCATAGCTCCTTTTACCTTAGCAAAACTTTTCTTTTCTTGCTGTCCGACGATAACAATCTCTCTTACATATATGGATTCAGACATGCATTATCTTACAACTAGCAGTACTGAATTAGGAAACCTCATCAGAAGAGAAGAAAAGAAAAGAAACTTCATGCATACGTCTTCCGGGATTTGGCAGTGGCATGTTTCCCATGCTTATTGCCCAAAGTTTTGGATGCCATAGTCCCTATCTTCTGGAGTTTCTGATGCACCATGTTGCAGAGCTTCACACTACGGATCGGTGAGAGGCACCAGCCGATTGCATCGAGGTACCACCCACATCCTCCGGTGAAACCCACTACCATTCCTCCATCCATGGGCACTGTGAACTGGGTTCCTTCCTCCACACCAAAAGGCCCAAAAGTCCTCTTGTTGCTCTTGAATGCAAGCGACCTGATGACAGGAGAACCACCATACACTACAGGGCAGTAGTGCCCACTTACGGTCATCAGGTATTCTTCTGGATACTCCAATTTAATCTGCATGAGTTGAGCACTTGCAAGCTTAATGGTATATTACAGCTATAATAAATGCTGCTGGATCTGATTTAGAACTGGATATGGTTAGATTTTTGTGTTAAGGACATGTAATCCATGAGATATTTTAACTAAGATAAGAAGCCGATCAGGATGGATCATGACACTAATTATAAGTTATCTTACAGCTATTGTTCTAATAAGGATCAGATTCTAGAAAAGAAGATGCATACTTTTGCTGTCATGCTGCCACCATTTCCTCCATGCTTTTCTGCCAGAAAAGGCTTCCCATTCTTGTCATACTCGATCCGAATCGAGTCGATGCATCGATCGTATACGAGAGTTATCTCTCTGATGCCGGTGTGGATTCCGTCATCCCAGCCGCTTCCACCATGGCCTCCCCAGGGGCCGACCTTCACAGTCTTGCTTGATCCAAACACCTTCTGCGTTTGCCACATCAAAGACAATTCAGCATTCACGCTGAAAAATTAGCTATTGCTTGAGGAGATTTGTGACAGTGATCGGTGACCAATATGCAAATGCCAATGTTTGATCAAAATCCATGAACTTTACTACAAAAGCAGCAAGTGAGCCTTCCCTTACCATGATGACTCCCAAGGATATCAAGCAGCAAGTGATCCACTTCCTCTATGAGAAGTAAAATGGAGAGGATGATATCTGTCTATCTATATATAGAATGTGATGAAGGTGGAATTGGAATCCAGCACATCTATCCTTCCATCAGGATTCAAATGCATAATAAGTGTGTATAATTAAACATAAAGTTCCAAACTTTTAAATCTACAGTTCTATGCCTAAAAGCTGAGCTATGTCTTTCACTGGATAGTTTACACTTTCTGAGTTGAATGAGCTGAATACAACCTGAGTTTATGTGCATAAATTTAAGTTTTTTTAGCAAGTTGGCACATGTCACAGAACAAATCTTAACTAAGATCTCTAAAAAGATTCCATCCCTGTGCTTTATTCCTTTTTCAGATTTGACTCAGTTTAGATTATATTGTAATCAACATATAATCTTCCTTCTTCCACCTGATCCAATGGACAAATTTCAGAATATTTTCTGAATGATGACAAACTTCATATCTTTTGAGTCGAGACTTGCCACAAAAATGGTTGCTGACATTTGGAGAACTGAAATTATAAAGTTGCAGTTATATAGAAGCTTAAACAGGACGAGTCTCCACTTCATAGTAGACAATAGCACTAAGCATCTTCTTTTTGATTAAGATACATCAGGTTTCAGCCTAGACAACTGTCTGGGAGTAGCATCTTCCTCGATTAATTTAAGAAGGCCAATTTGTAGAAGAAACAGCTCTCTGGTCTTGGTTAATTCCATTCTCTGGAAGTGAACAGGTGTCGACACCTCTCTCTTCTGGAGAACCATAGAGTTATGCAGAGTCAGAATGCTTTCTTGGTTGGCAGCAATGGCTTAGCGAGGCTGGCAGATCTCAGCTGCCGATGAAAGGATGAGGTTGAGGAGTTAAAAGGCACCTGATGCCGATGCATAGCCCATTAGGAGTTCGAGTTCTACTGTAAACTCATGCAGCTTGAAGGTTGCCTCTTGAATCAGTGCTTTCAGGTGACTACTGACTAGTAAGTATTCCTGATAGCACAAGGCAGCATCAAATGGTAAGTTCCGTACTCCTCGACTTGTGGAGTGTAACAGAGATTTATATGAAACCTGAATAAAAATGGATATTTGAAACCCTGAGGAATTGAATTTGTCAACTCAAAGCAACTAAATCCAAAAGGAACATACCTTCAACTTAACCATGGATCTGAAGCACAAGAAATTCTTATTACAGTGTCCTGCACACACTGGACATTGTTCTAGAATGATTTTTGACCAAACATTAGCTGAAAAACTGTGGCTCATTTGCACACTCCAACAAAATCTTATATCCATCCAAATGTAGTTCTTTGAGACATTTACAGTAACTACTGCTAAAGCTGATATTTATACCAAAAGAGCCATAAAAGATTTCTTTCATATTATCATATCCATATATAAGACCAGACAATTGTGTATTGAATCACCAAATAAAAGAATAGCCTAGTGTATGACGCTTTCGAGAATATGGAATTTAGTGAGCATCGGCTAAGATGCTGTTTCCATGGCTTGAACTATAGTCGTTGAAAGTAATCTTACCTTGGCACCAAAGTTCACTCTCTATCATTGACTAAAAGCTCCAAAGTGAGCTCACAGTCCCATCTGTGAATAGGTTGAAACTCACTTTTGAAAGGACACAAGTCATGAGTCATGTTGTTGCCTCCCTTCTTGTATTGACCGGAAAATCCTTGCAGCTGACTCCGTAGCAGACCTAGAATTATGAGGCACAACCTTAATCACACGAGTCTGGCTATCTGTACCATTGGATTGTACTGGGCAATTAAGACTGCTCACTCCAGGAGCTGTAGGAAATAGAAGAAATTGATCTCTTTCTTCTAGTTGTGCCTTCTCAGAGGGGATGTTCAGTGTGCTTCCTTGAAACTCACTCTTCTTTGACACCTGAAACTTCCCAGCATGGCCAGGAAATGCTTCCTTCCTAGGAATGGGGGACATGTTACATGAGCGCCTGGAATGCTGACCGGTTTGTCCACTGGGCTGTGAACCAGCTAAATTACTGACCTGTTTGACTGCAGAGGTAGATATGATTGGGTTCCAAGCTTGAAGGCCATAAGGTGTGGGATAATACAGGGGTGCAATTGCCGAAGGACCTGGTAAAATACCCACGTTTGGTGGCCGATGAGACGCCGAAAAACCAAATGCGGGGTTGATGAAGTCTCCTGCCACTTGAGATGCACCAAGAGGTGTGCCTCTTCCATAAAGAGGAGCCATGAAGCCACCAGTTGGTGGGCAAGGTCCCATATAGGGTTTGTAAACAAGACCTTCCGAAGGCGACATTACAGGAACTAACCATTGGTTTCCCAGGGGAGGAAAACACAACGGTCTTGACTTGTCATCTGGAGCCATTGGCACCGGTGATGGAATACCAGAGTTGGACCCTGCTTTTGGAACTTGACCATGTGGACCTCCTTTAGACCCATCCTCACATGCGGGGAGAGCTGAAACTCCAGCAATGTTATCAGCTGGCTGCTCCTTGTTCTGTTTTAGGTTCTGAATACCATCTTTTGGTCTAAATTCCTCAGGCTGAGGATTTGTATTACATTGAGGCAGGGTCTTATTGGGTGGTTTTACTGAACATTTGCTTAAATAAGGATTGCCTTCAAGAAGCAAATGTGGCGATGCAGATATCAACTTCTGAACCTGTTTCATTTAGAATATTTACTTCAGAATCTATGTAATTCTAGCTAATCTGACGATCTATGAATATTGTAACTGTCCAAAACTAACCTTTATTACCCTATGAAGCTCAAATACTTGTATTGCAAAATCCTTTTGCTGACTGTACAAAAATTAAGAACATGCATCATCACAGAGAAGCACACAAAACCATGAAAAAATTACAAAATTTGATCTAACAAATTAAAAATAGTTCTAGAATTGCTGAATAAAAGAAAATTTTATTCATATATTTCTGTGCAATATCCAATCTAATATTTATAGATGGAGTACATATGACAGTTACGGTACGTAAGACTAAGGCATGCATACTTTGACATTCTTATATACCACAGGAGTTCCTTTATTGGGAAGAGGGTAAATCTTAGAATCACCGTAAAGCCACTGCTTTGCAACCTTGCTGATCAGGTTCAAGTTGCAAAAATGATCTCTCGTTGGTAGAAGCTTAGTGCACTGGGAGCCCTCCCTTTTCTTTTTGCTACTATCGGGTGATTTAAGTCAAAGAGTCATTTACACAGCTCAAATGGAAATCTTAGTTTCTTTACATGTAAGAATTAATTGTATTAAGAAGCCTAGAAAATTATATCCGTTTCATCTCGACAACAAAATTTCACATAGTTTCTATTCAACGTTGGGAAAACTATGTTTGGTTTATGATGTACCACTAATATATAATATGGGACTTCTAGGGTCCAATTTAGATGAGTTTAAAACTGATCAGTTGAAATTCACCAGGCCCAAGTTTGCTCATGAGACAAACTTGCAGAAATATCAATCCAATTCTGATAAGCAGGAGGGAACTAATCAGGCTGTTCTGGTTTGGCAAAAAGTTGCATTACTGCCAGTACTGCAGACAACAAGAAAGAAGGCAGTAGAAAATTTATTCTCTCTAAAGAAGAAAAGAATAAATGATAAATTTATTTTAGTGCGTTTTTCTTATTTTTGTTCTTTTCTCATTTTTGTATATCCCTAGTTTTCTTGTACTTTGAGAGATTTTAAAATGGGGAAGGGGGTAGTAATTGAGAAATCAATTAATCAATGAACCTATGAATGAACAAAATTATTTGTTACACATTATGTCAGAGACTGATGACAGGCCACAATTTTTTTCTTCCGATGGTATAATTTCATTGTCCAAGTGTAAAGGTGTGATGAGAGGCCACAGTCATTTTTTATTTTCTATTATCTTTTAGAATCATTATTTTCTCAAGCTCTTTCTTTCCCTTCCTTTATTCTCGAATAAAATAAAATACTTTCTGTGCTTGTCATAAGCTTGTTCTACTTTAAATTGTCAACATGATATCAATCGAGCCATGATTGTAGCCACAACCTGGGCCACTTGGTAGTTAAAAGAAGACAACAATCATAGGGAAGATAAGGGACAATTTTTTAGGATTTTCAAACAAAAAAGTTTGCCAAATAACAAACATAATTTTTTAGAATTCACTAAAAAAAGGGCATAGCCAAGTTCCCGCCAATGTGGGGTTTGGAGAGGTTTAATGTATACAGCCTTGCCTTTAAAGAAAGATTTCAGTACTAGTTTGAAATGAATAATAAACTCCATGCTCGAGCAAATTACAATCAAGAATGCATGCATGCAAAATATGGATGATCACATTTCATGTGCATTAAAAGAATGTACATTTTAAAGAAAACGCATACAGTGATAGTAAAATACTACGTACTTGATAATAGCTCTTCGGGCTTTCCAAAAATGCTTTGAACCAATCACTCCAACAATATCATCTGGGGATATCACCAAACCGGACACTGTGTCCACCATTAAGGGCTCAGATGCATCATCTTTTCTTTCTAAATCTCTAAATTCCAATAACCCATTTTTCTTTGCACTGTCCTCTTTGTGGCAATTCCCAGAAATATCTGTAGCTCTATGACCTTTTCCGGGTAAAGCTTTAGAGCATAATTGACTTCTGGTCTTCATAGCCTCACCATCATTAATAACAGCAATATCATTCAAGCGTTGAGTTCCACTCTGATCACCTTTTCCATGACACAATACTGTATCGGCATTCATTGATTTCTCAGTTAAATGCAAACCGATTGTATCATCTCTAGCTAAAGAATCTTTCGAACTGTTTGATCTCTCACCAGTTGTATGGGATGAAAACTTTTCTTTGGCTTCTTTGGGTTCTCCGATTATTGAAGTTTCTTTGGGCTCTTCAATTGTTGAAGTTTCTTTAGGAAATTTTCCACTATGAATTCTATTAGAATTTTTTGATTTAATGCAAGCAATAACGGTTTGTTGTGAGGGCGTCTTGTTTGACTTTGGGAACTGAACTGAAGAATTGATCCTAGCAGAAGGAATCTTCTGTAGTTGCTGGGAATTTAAGGTAGTTGACTTACCTGGATCAGTCATGTGTGTATCTCTTTTCGAGGATGCAAGAATTCCCGAATGATCTATATTATCATCCATGTCATCCACATCAACCATTATCTTCCCACCAGAAATGTTCACACTAGGGCTGTGTGGTCTCAGTGGGCTACATTCAGCAACTGATCCTGTACTGAACAAATTTCCAGAACTTACTTGCTTCATAAATTTTCTCTTGAATTCCATCCTCGTTGCAATATCATTTGTTTCGTCAGGTGTACGAGATTTAACTATCTCTGCTGAATGAAGAGACACTTGCGGAGAAATGTACAATGGAGAAAGCATAATCCTTTGATGGTCACATCCCTAAAACAGAACAACAAAAGCTTGTTAGCAGTGATTAACTTGACAGAGAAATAACAAATGTAATGACCGTCACAATATAACCATGGTTAAAAAAATCAAATGTTGATGTTTAAGGTTCTTAGAGAGAGATATTCAGAAGTTGAGATGATCATTTTCCTTTTGGTCAAAATATCTCCCACAATATGAAGACAATTCTAGAGATAAATTTAATTTCTTTCGACACCAAGTGAGGGTTGGCCTTAGTACAAGAGCAATGTTGGTCCTTTGCATCCTCGGTGACCAAGGTTCAGATCAGGGAAACAACTTCTCTGCATGCGAAGGTAACCCTTTACAGACTCATACTGGAGGGAGATCAGTGCATTGGGTTGCTCCCCAATACCCTTCTTGCCACTAACGACAGCCGATACCCATACCCATAGCAACCATGCAATAATACCTCTGACATGTTAAAGGTTCAAAGCAGGAAGACACAATGGTCAATTGGAGCCAGTTCGTGAGGTCAAGCATATATGCTATTGAAGAAAGCCAGGATTCAATGTGAGAATTCATCAACACTTTTAAACATGAAATGTAGCAGTAAATGGGATATTCTGTGGCTTCAGTATCATCCAAATTATCTCAAAATTGATTGTTGGTCATTATCTCATATGATAGTGGATCGTTTCTATGTAAAATGCCAAAAACAAAGGTGAAGAAGCAGAGGAAAACAACTACAAGGGAACAAAACAGTAGCAATAAAGGAAAATGATTGACATGAGTAATGAAGTCCGTTCAAGCAAAGTCAATTGTCCAGCCCTGTTAACTTCTCAAAGAAGAAGAAGTAATAATCAGATGCAATATAGCAGCAACATAAGCAGCAGTTCCATATGCTAGAAGTTGGCGGTAAGGGAAAGCTATGTGACAACCACACTGACCTTGCTTGGCGAAAAGGAAGGGGATAGGTCGCTGGAGCTGTGAGGAGGCAGTGATAGGGTGGAGGATGCCAAGTTGAGCCTCTGGGACGGGATACTAAGCTGCTCATACAACGACATCTTGTTTCTCGGCGGCGCCCTCGGCCCCCCTTTCTCTGCATCATTCACATGGAGCCTCGGAAACAGAGGCCCCACGACCTCCTCCTCCTCCGCCCCTTTCATGTCTCTCAACTCCGCAATCTCATCAAGACACGCAGCTCCAACAGTCACATCCCTAACCCACCAGCTGCGAAACCGTATCGACCATCCAGTCCTAGCTCAAGATTAACTCTTCGCGCCGACAACAAGCTGCCAGTCTCTGCGAGGAAAACCCCAGCGAACCCAGCGGCAAAAGTCCGATTTTTCTCCCGGAAAAGGCCAAGAAAGCTGATGCAGCAAGCAGCAGTCTCCAACCGGATTCCCCTGACGACACAGATTCTTCTGTGTGATCCAATACGAGGACGAGAATTCACCAATCGAGAGGCGACGAAGGGGAACGGGACGCGGACCGAACGAAGAGGATGTAGGGTTGGGAAGATAAAGATTCGGGAAAGGGCAATCGTGGCTCACTTTGGGATCCTCAAGCCCACGTTGATGCCAACAAGGAATGGTGGTGTCGTTTAGCATGGCCGGCAAACCGTGCTACTTAACACGGGATCAATAATTTGATTGATTGATTCTTTTAGGCATGCATTGATTAAGGCGAAGGAGGAGATATTTGACATGATATATCGATTTTTTGGGGTCAATTAGTATTAATTAGATTTCGTCATATTATATGTATAACGTATTCTACGATATAATATCCGAAAACCGTTATAATCTTTGATATATCACTCGATCCGATCTCGATTATAACAAGAGTACGCCGCTGCCGACTGTTGGAGGCGACAAGGCAGCTCTCCTGGCTTTCCTCGCCTCTTCTCTCTCTCTCTCTCAACTGTAATTTGTCGATAAAGCTTTGATTCACTTATATTTGTCGATGAGCTTTGATTCACTTAGATCTGTTGATCGACAAAGGTATTCGATCCCTTCTCTTTGAGTCCCCGTTTTTGGTTCCTTCGCGATCGATTCCTGCTTCTATTTCTTTTGATTGGTTTCGTCTCAAGTTTCCGCCATGGTGGACGGTGATAACGGCTCCTCCTCTCCGGGGAAGGAGCAAATTCCATGCCCAGATCCGCAGCATGGAACCGATACGGCGGCGGTGCCGGTCGCGGCCGCGGAGGGCGACAGGGAGGTTGAGTCTCTTGCTCACAGGATCCAGGAGGCTGTCGCCGTCGGTATGCGGCACCGGTTCTGGGAGACCCAGCCGGTGGGGCAATTCAAGGACGCCGGCGACACAAGCCTCTCCGAGGGCCCCATTGAGCCGCCGGCGCCCCTTTCCGCCGTCAAGCCTGAGCCCTACAATCTCCCCGTCCTCTACGAGTGGACCACCTGCGACATGGACGACGAGCAGACCTGCGCTGAGGTGTACAACTTACTCACCAACAACTACGTCGAGGACGACGAGAACATGTTCCGGTTTAACTACTCCAAGGAGTTCCTTCAGTGGGCACTCCGCCCACCAGGCTACTTCAAAGCCTGGCATATCGGCGTCCGGGTGAAGGCCACTAAGAAGCTCGTCGCCTTCATCACCGGTGTGCCGGCCCGGATCCGGGTCCGGGACGAGGTCGTCCGGATGGCGGAAGTCAACTTTCTGTGCGTCCACAAGAGGCTGCGGTCGAAGCGGCTCGCGCCCGTGATGATCAAGGAGGTCACGAGGCGGGTCCATTTGGAGAATATCTGGCAGGCGGCCTACACCGCTGGGGTCGTCCTGCCGACCCCCTTCACGACCTGCCGGTACTGGCACCGTTCTCTGAACCCGAAGAAGCTGATTGATGTGGGATTCTCCCGGCTCGGAGCTCGGATGACGATGAGCCGAACGATCAGGCTGTACAAGCTTCCGGGATCAACTGCGACGCCCGGGTTAAGGAAGATGGAGCTTCGTGATGTTCCAGCAGTCACCCGGCTGCTGAGGGAGTACTTGAGCCAGTATGTTGTTGCCCCCGACCTCGATGAGAATGATGTGGAACATTGGCTTCTCCCTTTGGAGAATGTGGTTGAGAGTTTCGTGGTTGAGAGCCCTGAGACTCATGAAGTCACGGACTTCTTCAGTTTCTACTCTCTTCCTTCTTCGATTCTTAACAACCAGAACTACTCGGTGTTGAAGGCTGCATATTCTTATTACAATGTGGCTAAGAAAACTCCTTTGCTCCAGCTGATGAATGATGCACTTATTGTGGCAAAGCAAAAGGACTATGATGTCTTCAATGCACTTGATGCCATGCACAATGAGACCTTCCTGAAGGAGCTGAAGTTTGGGCCTGGCGATGGACAACTCCATTACTATCTATACAACTACCGAGTTAGGAATGCTTTAAGACCATCAGAGCTAGGGCTTGTTCTTCTATAGTCTGGTAATAATGATCTTGGATTTCTGGTGGGTAATTGCTCTTTCAACTCAGCACATGCTTGCTTATTTGTGATTTGCTGCATCATCTATTTATTGTGCTACTTGTGATAGATTTGAATTGTGGTATCTTGCTTGAAGACTTGCCTTTTAATTCCGATTAATGTTGGGTATGCAATTGAAATATCAGTTTCTTTTTTTTTTTCTTGCTTCTGTTTGCCTACAATCAGTTGTCATGGTTGCGGGTTCTAATTTCCCTAGGCAATTCTGAAATTTGTAGCTGGGAACCCGGATGACCTTGATTGGATGTAATTTAAGCTGGAAAGCTTAAGATCTTGTGAGTGATACCGAATTAAGACTAATGTATAAGAGTAGCAGTCTGTGACTTCTATTGAATTTCCCATTGTTTTGGGAATTGCAACTTCTTTTTGCTTTCTGATCAAAATGCTTTAAGTTGTTGGTCTAGAAGTTTTTTTCTCTTGTGGGGAATTCCTGCTCTGATTAATTCAAGTTTCTAGTATGTGAAGCATCCGGACTGCTGCCATTGTTTGAATTGATAATGCAGTGGTAATCATGCTTTATGCATGTAAATATTTTCCGAGAAAACTGTAGACCAAGAAACTTTATTCACAGGTGGTGTCTTTGTCATTTGATTGACATCCTAAATTCATCTTCTATGAACATATTTCATCTTCTATGAACATATTTGTGAATACGAAGAAGGCACAAAGCTGTCACGATTCTCATGAGCATGTCCCTCCGAAGGATATTGCGAAAGTGATGAATAAAATAAGTTCAACGGAACATCATTGTAGTTAAAATATAGAAAATGTTAAGCGGTAAAAATTGACCAGAAAAATTTTTAAAAAAAGGTTTGGAAAAGCATGCAAAAAAAGAAAAGGCAGATGAAAATTCATCTAGCCAATGAAAGTATAGAGATGTGTTTTTTTCCCATATTTCTCTGAATTAGTAGGTAAATGTAATTCTCTTTGTAGATGTACAATTTGTGTATATAGGATGTCATTCTTTGTTTTTCTTGAAACTATTCTTTGATAGGAAAATGATCATCCACTTGAAATCTTTCTCTTTTAGCTTCGATTTCTTTTATCGGATATGTTTTCTTTATATGCAACAATTGCCAAAGGTAATATTATTTGCTGTGCTGGACAAGTATAAATATGGCATTACGGTATAGCTATGACATTTTGTTTGTTTTGAGACTTTGTATGTGATAAAATACCATCTTGTGAGATCGAGTTCTAAATAAGATGTAAAATATTTTGTGTGGAATAGATAGATTCTGTGACATGAGATACACCAGTGATATTGGAGGTTCCTTCTCCATATCCACAACACCATAGCCTAAAATAAGATGGTAGGCTTCATGTACATGTAAATCTAGCATACTGGGCAAAAAAATATATGAAACTTTGCTTCTATCTGTACATTCTGTGATTGTGATTTCATTAAAAATTACAAACCTTTTGAACTCGGACTATTTTCTGAATAGTGGATTCATAATCTTTATCAGTTTCTCTTAAACATTGTCCCCTATTTTAAAACACCAATTTTTGCTTACTGCCTTTTGGGTTTTACGTTGCACATTTGCAGTTTTAGATTTGTGGTTGAAGCATGCTATATGATGTTCTTTAGCTTTCTACTAATCATCGAGATCTGGCATGCGATGCTCTACTCTGCAAATATATATATATATATATATATATATATATATATATATATATATATATATATATATATATATATATATATATATATATATATATATATATATATCTTGATGCTCTGTTATGTTTTCTTTATATGCTACAATTGCCAAAGGTGATATTATTTGCTGTGCTGGACAAGTATAAATATGGGATTACAGTATAGCTATGACATTTTGTTTGTTTTGAGACTTTGTATGTGATAAAATACCATCTTGTGAGATCGAGTTCTAAATAAGATGCAAAATATTTTGTGTGGAATAGATAGATTCTGTGACATGAGATACACCAGTGATATTGGAGGTTCCTTCTCCATATCCACAACACCATAGTCTAAAATAAGATGGTACGCTTCATGTACATGTAAATCTAGCATACCGGGCAAAAAAATATATGAAACTTTGCTTCTATCTGTACATTCTGTGATTGTGATTTCATTAAAAATTACAAACTTTTTGAACTCGGACTATTTTCTGAATAGTGGATTCATAATCTTTATCAGTTTCTCTTAAACATTGTCCCCTACTGCCTTTTGGGTTTTACATTGCACATTTGCAGTTTTAGACTTGTGGTTGAGGCATGCTATATGATGTTCTTCACCTTTCTACTAATCATCGAGATCTGGCATGCGATGCTCTACTCTCTCTCTCTCTCTCTCTCTCTCTCTCTCTCTATATATATATATATTGATGCTCTGTTATTTTTTTGTTGTTGAATTGGTGAGCATGTGAATTTTCTCTACTCATTTCATTCTTGCTTCTGAAACTTTTATATGATGCCTGTACCTTACACATTTGTTTCAGTTATGGTTAATTGGTGATTTCTGGTTCCTTTGTTCTCAATTTTCTATGTTAAGAACTCGAGCTTGGACATTGTTTAGTTGCCAATTCATTGGTATAGTGTGATGAACTGTAGTAATTAGCTTCGTTAATTACTCTTCTGGAAACAAATTTATGTTGAAGGAGCAACCTCGATCACTGTTTACTTCCAAGGGTGATCTGCACTCTGCAACTTGAGATGTAGTTGAACCTCTGCTAATTGGCATATGATAACACTGGTGGGTGGGGCATCAAGAACAACAATTGGAACTTTGGTTCAAACTGAAAAATCACAGATCAAACCACAGGCAGGAGAAAGAATATATACATTATCATCAACCGCACAAGAAGTTATAATGCATTTGCAGATCGAATATCCAGATCCAGGAACAGATGGAGAGAAGTTTTAGTGTCATCACCAATTTCACAGCATTGGAAATAGATCGGCAACTCAGTTAAATGGTATATATGTCTAACGATCCCGCAGACAAGATCATAATCCTGTTTTAATATCTGCTTTGTCTTAATCTTGTTTGACTCTCTTCTTCTTGATGCAGGTGAATGAGGGACTGATGTGCCTGCAAACAACCATACCAAACAATATCAAATATTTCCTGGCCAATCACCTATACTAAAATTAACAGTGAATAGGAGAAGGAAAAAGACAGGTTAGTGTAACCAATAAACCTGATAGCATTATTCTAGTGCCTAGTTGTATGCTGTGAAAAGAACTTCTAAACTTCAAAATCATTGCTTAGTCCATTTCAAGAGCAAGAATATCCAAGCCAGGTTTCAAAAGTGTGAATCTAAGGTCAATTTCATAAACCATGTTAACTAATGTAAACAGTAAAATATTATTCCTCAACAGGTTTCAATGGTAGTAGTTAAGACCCTAGAGCAGGTGACCTGGTCTTACATGATAAAAATGTATATATGAGTCTGCTTGGAACAGATGCTAACATTATGAAAACCATGTTGTCCCAGGGGTTTTAATTGATTCCCCCAGTCATCAGCTTGACCATATGATAGATACTTAGAAATGTTTACATGCTACTTACCTGCAATCAGTTAACGCAGATAGTAGCTATCTGTCAAAATTGTCAGAAGAATGGTAAAGATTAGGATAAAGGCCATCAATTGAGTTTGTATGAGAGTTTTGTGTAGACAACACTAATTCTCCATATTGACAGGAACAAGTTGGAAATTATTTTGCATATTTGCACCTATCTACTGTTAAATGGTATAAGCATTACAATCTTACAATGATGCATATGACACACGATAATAACAAGAAATCGATATGAATGATCAATTGATGCATTCTTATACCAGGGTTAATTATAAATTATTTTTTGAAATTAGTTATTTTTAACATCTCAATCTTTATACTTTAAAAAAATTATATTACGATCCTTATATTTATGAAAGTAAAACATTTAATTCTTTTTTTCTTCTGTTGTTATTGATTCTGTTAATGAAAATATCGTACAATTTATTACTGAACACACGAGCTAATATATATATACTATCATTAGAGAAACAGCATACACCTACCCATACCATTGAAAACTCGAAGTCAATATGAAGCGTCAATGAGTTGTGTAATTGTACCAAAATCTTGTACCCAATATTTTGAGTAACATACCACAGTTGACATCTGTGATCAAATGAAGAATATAATGAACATAATTGACGGCATAGAGACCCTATACATTGGAACAATGAAAGCTAAATTGTGACCATGAAAAGGGGATATATTCTATGCAATTCATGTTTAGACCAACCAAATGTACTATTTGACCACCTTCCCAAACAGCATAATAAATCATGATTACTTATAGAATCCAATGCAAGCAGCAGATTCTAAAATTGGGGCAAAGCTAAGAAATTTGAAGATAATACTTAGTAGAAGCGTTGAACAGCCCATAGGAAGAAGTCAAAATAATAGATCAGACCGGCCAACAACATCAATCTTTTCGCATGCGACGATCTGCAAACCTAGCGAGAAGAGAACTGAGAGGAATCAATCATACCTGAAATCGAAGCGGTCTAATTACCAGCCGTAGACCACCCGGGCGTACTTGTCCTTGAGCCACCGGAAGCCCCTCCGGAAAGAACCCTTCACCTTGCCCTCGACGGCGTAGGCCTTGTAGCCGGCGACCCGCCGCTTCCGCTGGAACTCGGGGTCGCTGAAGACCCAACCCCCCTTGTTGGAAGAAGAGGAGCCGTAGTCAGTCTTCGCCTTGAAGCCATCAGGGCCGTGGCTGCCGCCGTTGTACATGTAGGCGTAGGAGGCGCTGTAGCTCCTAAAGTCGTGCAGGCCCGGAGGGGGCGCCGCCGCCGCCGAGGACCGGGCGCCGTACACCTCCAGCTGCATCATCCCGTCGTTGAAGGACCTCGATCTGAAGTCGTCCATGGTGTGCGCCTCTCCCTGCTCTTCGCCCCTCTCTCTCTCCCTCTTTCTCACACCGCAAGGCGCAAAGGGCACACCGACCGAGAACGAGACACGTGTCTGATTCGTTCCCTCTTCTACTTGTGGCGGCTTGTAACTCGCAAGGAAAGGGTCCCACCACGTCGGATACCGCCACCGTTGTAATGGACATTGTGACGTCCGTGTGAGCGTTATAATTGACTACTGATGTCGGAAGCAGACGTGAAATGTTATAGATATCCGTTATAATGTTATGTGATGGCACGATTCTCGAAGCGTGATCCAAGGTGTTTTGGATGGATATAAATATACATTGTGATCTTCCTTTAAAAATTAATTATTTATATACATATACATTATTACTACATAAATACTCTCTAGATCAATCTATTGGAGTGTTGAAGACGATTGGTCTAAGTTTGAAATCAGACACTAGTAGAAGTAGATTAATCCGACCTAATGTTACTAGCTTAATTAGAATTACCTAGGTCACGAGGTACTCTTACGATCCACAAAAGATTAGTCTAATTATAATTTAGCTCCAAGTCCCGAAAGACTTATAAAAAAATAAATTGATTAGTTTAAAATTGAGTGACGAATAAGTCCTGACGTCTCGTGAAGATGATAACTTCATAAGTAATTCAACAAATACTTAGTGTGTAATAAAAAAAAAGAGAAAAGAGAAAATAAAAACTTTAAAAGGTAAACGAACAGTCATAAGTTCATAAAGTTCATAAACGACTACTCATTAAATATTAAGCTCATTGATAAGTTTTCATAGGCTTAACGTATGAAGTTGTGAATCCAATCAACACTCAATAATATCTTAACCCGTCATCCAACGAGGTGCTACTTGAAGGGTTCTAAGGTGTTGAGATGGTTGATATTTTTTTTTTTACACCATAGCTTAAAGAAAATAAGATATGACACAAAAATTAGGTCATTTTGAGATAGTTTTGTCTAATCTAGTCAACAATCATTCCGTAACATTGTAAATTATTCCTACTTATAGTTTTTAAGCAAACCATATAAAAATGAGATAAAATACTCAACCCATACATACACAATGGTACAAGGAAACAAAAACGATAAGTATTTTATTAATGAAAGTGTTGTGGATGTGCGATGACCATATGTAACATTAAGATTTTAAGAAGTCTAATTAGAATTGAAACCCTGGAATTCTTATAGAAAAAGATTGATATTAGGTATTCTTAGCTTGATCCCCTTCATATGCTTAACTTTGTAGGTGTCTAAAGTGACATACTCCAAATGCTTAGTTGATGATTCAAAGAATTTTTTATAAATATAATTTTATTATTTTAACCAAAATATAGGGCAAAGATGATTTTCTCTTTATAAAAAAATGAGGATATATATATATATATATATATATATATATATATATATATATATCTTAATTGACGTTGAAGTACACATCAACATCCCCTTAAAATGATTATTGTCATGAAAATAATAAAGTTCCTTTAACAAATATATATTTGATGTATAAACATATATGTTGTGCATCTTAATATTTATAGGGACATGCATTGGAAACTCATAGGGGCAGACACATTATGCCATTTGCAAGCATAATTATGTAAAAGAACAATATCTGTACATACAGTATCCTAAATCGATACTCCAACATTGTACAGCCTAAACTTCCATCTTAGAAATAATTATAGTTATCTTTACTCTATATGCGTCAAATGTATCTATTTTTTGAATCAAAAGAAAAGGCATTAGTGCCAAATAGTACAGGCGAATTAAAAAAAATTATTTTCTAAAATTATAGTAAAACGTCTTAATTTTAAAAAAATTCTTATAATTTTTTCCTGAATAATTATTTTACCTCTAGTCCCCATTATTGTCTTGCACCGCCTTTCCCCTCCTTCGCTTTGTTAGACCTATCGCGAAAGGGATTATCGTCGTTGTAACATTTGTGTCCCTTTTTTCTTATTGAGGGTGACGTCTCCACTTTTGTCAGATCCCATTGGATCTAGCGATGTTGAGAACGACAACCCCTCGTCCTTCCTAATCTGTGCATATTGATTGTCATGCTCCCTCCTTTCTCGCATGAAGACAGTAAAAGTCATTATTGTCATACCCCCTCCTTCCGAGGTGAGTAAAAAAAAAGGATAATCGATCAAATTAATGTTTTTAGAATTCGGTCAAATCTTAATAAAAGCTTAAAAAATTAGAAATTATTGTTTTTTAGAATTCGGTCAAATCTTAATAAAAGCTTAAAAAATTAGAAATTTAAAGCTTTAAATGGCAGACACGTAAATAAAGGAAAAACCACAAACTCTGGTCGAGACCTCGTGTACTTGATTTGGGGCTGACCCGCGTCGTCGCTGCTTCCTCCTCCTCCTCCACCGCCGGCGGCCCGGCACGTCTTTCCGACCCGCGTCCCGGTTTCTCGGCTGACTCCATCTTGCCCTAATCGGACATGGCTTGGAGGCGCGTCCTCACGAGGGTACGATTTGTTCCATTTCGGTTGCCCAGATTCGTTTTGTTTGTTTTCCCGATTCTTAGGCTTCAATTCGTTGGTTCTTGGAACGATCCTGGTTGGTTTGGTTATTTCGTTGGGCTTTCCCCCTTCCCTGGTACCGTGGATGTTAAAGAGCTTCTGCAATTCATCATCCCTTTGAATTCAGTGCCCTAGGTTCCAGAACTTGGGTAGAGATTAGGGTTTTTGACGTACTAGATCAGCCTGTGCTTTCTTGGGGATTTTGCGCTTGAAATGGTTCAGATCTGCTCGGTGGACTATCTAGTATCGTTTTCCCCCTCTTTTTTGGGTTCTTCATCATTGTTTTAACGTGCTGGTTATTATGCTTGCTTTGGTTCCTCTCTCGAATGAGTGTTGTATATATGCGTATGCTCTTTGTTGCTTTTTCTCGTTAATCTTAGTTTGTTTTGATTGCAACAGTTAGGGAAACAATCGTTGTTGGGGCATCCACATTTTGGTAGTGGTCAATCTCATCATGCTTTACGCAAGGTCGAAATCCATGTTGGTATGTGGATCTTGTCTCCATCTTTAGGTTTAGGGCTATTTGGTCTCTTGCCTGGAGAAAACTTATGCTCTTCTTACTGGTTCATGCAGTTTGGTGGCAAATTTTTTTCTATTTGTTCAGTGTAATGTGATGGTATTGCATTTTGATTTCTTTATATGTTGACTTGTTAATGTGTTATCTGGAAACCAGGAAGAACATCTAAACATGCCTTGAATTATGCTTGTCTCCTCACGGTGTGTTCTTGGATCACATCTTTGGAATGTTTTCTTTTGTTTAAGCTAGTTGAGGGAAGACTTCATCAGCTCCCTAAATTTATTGATGAATCCTGCAAACTCTGTTACTGTCCAGTCAGCAAGTTTGGCCCTTGAGGATGAGTGAGGATTTTGTAATCCCCTATTACATGAAATCTTCATGTTTGGCTGGCATAGTTGTTCCAAATACAGATGGACCATGATTGAAATTTTTTGAAACAATAGTTAGACCAATGAAAACATTTTATATTTACAGTCCAATGCTGTCCCTGTCAACTTTTTTTTTTCCTCCAACGAAAAAGATGCCACTTTTTTGCCTTTTCCCTATAAACTGCCCTTCTGTGAGAGGCAACCCTCTTCAACACCTTCCCTTAGATCACCAGACCCTTCTACGTGGAGTTGATCTAGGTCAAGGCTTAATCATGATCTGGATAACTGGAAACCGTAGATTTGTCACCTCTAGGTTTGACACTAGTATCCAATTTTCTACTTTGTGATGTTTCTCCCTCTTTCCATGTGTACCCCTCATTTGCATCTTTGACGCCACCATCTTTGGCCTTCCATGGCAACTGCACTGTGTTTTTTCTTATTTTATATTTTCCTGTAAATGTTGAAAGTATCAGACTTACACATTGGCAAACACTTCTGAGGAGGTTTGCCAGTTTATGCCTCCAAATCCTTGTTGTAAATTGATTGAAAAAAGTGAGAAAAACGAATGATAATCTATTCAGTTTTAGAAATTTTTTATTGGTATTATCTGCATTGGTTAAGTTGGATCATGGGTTTGTTCTTCTGATGACCAGAAGATTTAAATGGGATTAGTTGGAAACTGCTGAATATTTATTGGATTTGGTTTCACCAGTCAGGAAATGGTCAGACTGGTCAGACTTGGCTAAAATTGATTTGACATTTCGGATTAGTTTGGTTGGAACTAAGGATTGTCGTTTTGGGTACCGGACCCATATCGGCGATCTGATAAGTATTGGTATACTGACACATAGTACACCAGTATGTACCGGTGTTTCACAGAGGAAGAAAAAGAGGGAGAAGAGAAAAGAGTGGTGGAGGAACAGAGAAAGGAGGAATGAAGAAGGAAGAAGATTAAGCGATGGAGGAGGAAGAAGGAAGAAGAAGAAGCAGTAGAGGAGGAGAAGAAAGAAGGAAGAAGAGGAAGGGAAGAGGTGGGAGTGGCGGCAACAGCGTGACCAAGGATTTGCAAAGCAGCGGCGGTGGCACGAAGCAACAATAAGGCCAGTGGTAGCGGCGATGGCAGCAGCATCATACGCAAGAAGAGGGCTCAAGTTCGCGAGCCCTAATTTGTTTTTTTCCTTTTCTAACGCCAAGTTGGATGGGCCCCACCATTTTTTAATTTTAAATTATTTTAACCGGGCTGTCGGAAACGGGGGTGGTCTGCGTACCGGCCCACACCCGGACAGGTATGCACTGCCCATTGTGTACCATTTTGGGCGGTACAGTAGTTTTTAGTTGGAACATTTCGTTGTTTATGGCATCAATCCTGAAAAAAAGGTACCTTCAGTATTTGATTCAACTATTTCTGATCTAGATGGGTTGATCCCATGAAACTTGAATAAGAATGTGCGTACATTAGTGCTGCAGCTCAGCGGATTGGGTCATGTTGATGGTCAACATTAACCAAATCAAGCACTAAAGTTCCTGGATCATAATCCGATCTTAATTCTTAAAAGCACAAGCAATCCATCCCAAATGATCAGGTTTTCAGAATATATTTTTTCTCATAAAATTGCATGATAGGATATATGCATCTTTGGTTGATCCCACTGTTCTATTTTTCCTAAATTGACTGAATTTATTTAACTGGATCAATTCCAAGTGGAACAACAATGACTTGGAGCGAGCTTTTGCAGCTGATAAGGGCCTGTTTTGGTTACCGCTCAGGGATGAGTTATAACCACCTAGTTAAGTAATCATGAACAGGAAAGAAAGGTTATAACCTCAAAAATAAATGAATTAGTATGGAGAGATTATGGAATATAGAGTGTTCATTCTAATGAATATATTATTACCTTTAGTAAGTAATAAAATGAGAATGCTATTCCCTGTGGTGGGATGATGTGTGTTTCTTTTTGGTAATTCTCGGAAAGAAAGCATATCATTAGTTGATCACAAAGTTCTAAAAGCCTTAAAACCATGAAACGGTAGCAGGAATTTAATTGATAGTTGGTATCCTCACAGTTATTGGAAAGCCAACTATTTTTTGAAGATTCTCAGTGAATATTAGATCAGTGTTCTTTTGTATAGTTCCAAAAATTTTGGGGACATTGTCATTTATGATTCAGGTCTTGGAAAGAGGAAGGATTTATATCTGGTCAGAGTGCCCCGCCTGATTTGAGCAGTAATGTAGACATGAAGTCACATTATAACTTATTTTTACAATTTTATATGCATATTCTGGAACGATTTAGTCACTTCGACCCATACTTTGACAACTCATATGTTTTGTCCAGGCCAACTAGAAGCACTAAAGACTACTGAATGATGATGTATCATAAATCTATAATTAGTTCATGTGGTGCTCATTTCATTTTTAGGATTATTTATTTAGAGTTTAATTCATCTTTATGCTAAACAATTTGGTAGAAATATTCAATTTTATTGCTTGTACAGCTTGAGTTCCACTATGTTTTATAATTAAGGAAATCTTGAAAGAAGTTATCTACTTGCTTACTGAGCCTTTTTTGTTTTAATGTACTGGATGACTAGTTGTCTTTTCTTTTTTTTGTAACTTTTTGCATGTTCTCACTTCTTGCAGGTAACAGACTTGGAAACTTCCACGAAAGATTTCAGTCAAGCTATGTTGGTAGTTTTGCTCGCAGAGTACGGGATACAGATGGGCCAAATGATGTTATGCTTCTTAAAGAGCTCTACAGAAGTGATCCAGAAAGAGTTATTAGACTCTTTGAAAGTCAGCCTTCACTGCACTCAAACCCTTCAGCACTTGCTGAGTATGTCAAAGCTTTAGTGAAAGTTGATAGACTGGACCAAAGTACGTTGTTTAAAACTTTACAAAGAGGTAAGGACACTGATGCCTAGATAATGACATATCACATTTGTACTTGCAAGATTTGTGATACAACGAGAAATGCATGGAATATAAGTTCTTATTCTTCCATTTTATTGTTCTAAATATATGTTGAAATTGTCAAATCTTAATCTAAAATTACCAAGGTGTTCTCCTTTGGTTACTGATGAGACTTAAACTGCAACTGAAACTTCAGGCTATCATCTTTGTTGTCATCTTTAGCATAGAAGAAAAAAAAAACATAATGGAAGATTATATCTTTTTTATTTGCATTTTGTATCTTATATCTTCATTTTCTATTGAGGGACTTGGATTTTATGTGTTAATGTTACACATAGGTGTTTCTAACTCGGCAATGGAGGAGAGCATTAACAGCATTAGCAGTGTTCCAGCATTAAAGAATGTTGGCCAATCAACAAAAGATGGGATTCTTGGGACTGCAAGTGCTCCCATCCACATGGTGACAGCAGAGACCAGTAATTTTAAAGAGCAATTATGGCGTACATTTCGTACTATTGCAGTTTCGTTTCTTGTAATATCTGGTGTTGGTGCACTTATTGAGGATAGGGGACTTAGTAAAGGTTTGGCTACTTCTAAGATAAAATTTAACTATTTATATTCTGAAAACTGTTATTTTTCAGTTAAGTGGATAAAGCTTTTTTTTTGTCATAAATCTCAGCAGGCCTTGGTCTACATGAGGAGGTGCAGCCAAGCATGGATTCTAGTACAAAATTTAGTGATGTAAAAGGCGTTGATGAGGCCAAAGCTGAGTTAGAGGAAATTGTCCATTACCTTCGTGATCCCAAGGTATACTATAGTAATTTTATCTAAGGGAATGAGTTTGAGTTTAATATTTATAATTCTTAGAAAATTATTCATTTCCTTTTCTGTAGTTATTGGGTATTCTCAGTGTACATGATGTGGATTTGAAGATGTCTGATTAGCCCAAGTGGTTTTATTGCTAAAATTATGAAAGAATCTTATAAAAAACGAAATTCACTTAAAATGTAATAATAATTTATGGATAGGTAGCTCATACAACAGTAAATTATGGAACAAAAAATAAGACAAGCAGCACCTGTTGGGTGACCACAATGTTGCAATAAAAGTACCGAAAAGAGTTGGGCTAGAGATGATAATAGTAGGTAAAAGAAAAGAGGAAAATTAAAAGAAGGGAAAAAGAAGAAAGGGCCAAAGAAGAAAGAGACAAAGGAAAAGGGCCATTAATTTGAGATACAATATGGAACCCCTACCTAATATGACTCTTCTTGACTGGATTAAATAGTTGTTTTGAAGTGCAACTTGGAAAGATAAAGTTTCGGTGTCATGAATTTATTAGGAAACATCATGAATAATGATAGGCCCCAAAATGCATCCTTCATCCTTGACTTTTAAAGTAGTAGGGGTTTCCTTCGAACGCTTTAGCTACATCATGTGTAACAGTGCTGGCAATTTTCTTTTCTCAAGAATTACAAATCTAATCTTTTACCTAGTTCACTGCTTTGCTGTGAGCATTGTGCTCTTGCTAGCAGTGAAGAATCTTGTTGAATTTTTCTACAACTGAGTTTTTATGTGCTTCAATTTTTTTTTATGCTTATAAGGCATGAAAAATAAGTTCTCTTTGTTCTCATAAAGAAATTTAAACTCACTTTAAGTCATGTCCTTTGTCTCATGTTTGGTGCTCGTTTTAGCGTTTCACCCGCCTTGGTGGGAAGCTTCCAAAAGGTGTGTTGCTTGTTGGTCCCCCTGGCACAGGGAAGACAATGTTAGCAAGGGCTATTGCAGGAGAAGCTAGTGTCCCCTTCTTCTCATGCAGTGGCAGTGAGTTTGAAGAGATGTTTGTTGGTGTCGGAGCTAGGAGGGTCAGGGACCTTTTTACTGCAGCAAAGAAAAGGTCCCCTTGTATTATATTCATTGATGAGATTGATGCAATAGGTGGGAGCCGTAATCCGAAGGATCAACAGTACATGAAAATGACATTGAATCAGTTGCTTGTTGAACTGGATGGTTTTAAGCAGAATGAGGGGATTATTGTTATTGCAGCAACCAACTTTCCGGAATCATTGGACAAAGCACTTGTGAGGCCTGGACGTTTTGATCGTCATATTGTTGTTCCTAATCCAGATGTTGAGGGTCGAAGGCAGATTTTGGAATCCCACATGTCAAAGGTATTTACATAGCTCTCTATAGTTAACTTCTTGTTAATACTGCAAATTAGCATTCTTGTTCATGGTAAGATTTGCTTATCTTAACCAGGCGAACCCATGGTTCAGTTGGTTATGATAGTTAGGTTTTTTGAGTACATATCAAAATGGCAACAAGAAAGGATTGAAGAGTATATTTAGAGGCAAAAGGGCATATTGTCTGATTCTTCAGTTTCATTCTGGTACAGGTCTTGAAGGCGGATGATGTCGATTTAATGATCATTGCCCGGGGCACGCCAGGGTTCTCAGGTGCAGACCTTGCAAATTTGGTTAATGTTGCTGCCCTCAAGGCTGCCATGGATGGGGCAAAAGCTGTGACAATGGCTGATCTGGAGTATGCAAAGGACAAGATCATGATGGGCAGCGAGCGGAAATCGGCGGTGATTTCTGATGAATCCAGGAGGTTGACAGCTTACCACGAAGGTGGCCATGCTCTTGTTGCCATCCACACTGATGGTGCCCTTCCAGTCCACAAGGCGACTATTGTGCCGCGGGGAATGTCCCTCGGCATGGTTGCACAGTTGCCTGATAAGGATGAGACAAGCATCTCTAAGAAGCAAATGCTAGCAAGGCTTGATGTCTGCATGGGTGGCCGGGTAGCTGAAGAGCTAATATTTGGGGAGAGCGAAGTGACTTCTGGTGCTTCATCCGACCTGCAGCAGGCAACTTCCGTTGCAAGAGCAATGGTCACAAAGTATGGTATGAGCAAACAGGTTGGTCTTGTTTCACACAACTACGATGATAATGGTAAGAGCATGAGCACCGAAACAAGGTTACTTATAGAGAAGGAGATGAAGGATTTTCTGGAAAGGGCTTACAACAATGCAAAAACTATTTTGACAACTCACAATAAAGAGCTACATGCCCTTGCCAATGCGCTTCTTGAGCATGAAACCCTATCTGGTGCGCAGATCAAGAACTTGCTTGCTCAGGTGAACAGTCAGCAGCAGCAACCTCAAGTGGTGGTAGCTCCACAGGTGAATACCCCAGCAGTGCCACCGACGCCTCCCTCAGCAGCTGCAACCGCTGCTGCTGCTGCAGCAGCCGCTGCAGCCCAGGCAGCGGCTAAGGCCAAGGGAGTTGCTCAGCCTGCAGTCGGAACTTAAGACGACGAAGAGCTGCTTTTAGATTCGGTGATGTATAGCATAAGCTGCAGCTTCTGGCATCTAAAATCACAAATGCTGGTTGCAGGAAAAGACAAAAAGTTCAAAATCAACTTCCATTGTGACACAGCAATGCATGTATGTGAGCATCTATTTAATTTTCCATGAATTGCAAAGGAAGACAATGTTGGAAATTTTGTTGAACTAATGTGGGTTTTTAGCAGGATGAATTGGGGTTTTGAATTGACGTCAATCACTATAGTGCTAATAATGATGCCTGTACTTTTCAGAACCTGAGTTTTGGCGGTTCAACAAAGATGAACGTCCAGATCTGTGATTTCAGCCTTCTGCCAACATTCTATTCAGTATTGTGGTGAATAATCTATACATGAGATAAAAGTTCAGCTTTTCTAATTGTGCTACATGGACTTCTTTAATTCTGACCGAGATTTGTGGAAGGAACAACTTTGTCCCGCTGTATCTCGAATCACCATCCATAAATTAAAGGTTGGATTTGAGCAAGATGAGTTACCGAGATAACATTTGTAGCTACTTTTACGATCAAATAAATGATAATGGTATAGTTACTTTTACAACCAAAGTAACTGTAAGAGTGTCTGTATTGAGATCCTCGATCCTATGTTGACATGGTAGCTTTGTTGGAACCTGTGTGTTGTTGACACATCAACTTGGAAACAATCTTTGCCTCGATGATAGTAACAATCGTTGCCTCATCATCATTAACAACATATGTTCAGGTTCAAGGAGCCTCTTTGGATAAGTATGACCATAAGGCTGTAGGCTGTAGAGGTTGGAATGCATCGTAATTTTGGATATCATCATTGATTTGTTGCTACGTAATGTGAGAACGATCAAACTTGGAATAAAAGACCGACTATCACCGTGCATGGTTTGATCATAAGATCCTTTGTAACATGAAGAATATAAATACAATGAGCTTTTATCAATATTAACATCGTGGCTCATTTTTCTATTTTCTTTGGATCATAAAAATATGAATAGATCTTAAAATTGAATCTCGGGTGGTGTATCGTCAATCCTTTCCAATGAATCAGTTGATCATATCGCCTTTCCCCTCCCTTTCACCATGCTGGATGAACATCTATGCTCGTGAATTGCCATTAGCATTACTATATTGAATCCCCTATATACAATCATCACATCTTAACATATAGTGCTTAGTGCTTCTCTTATCATCGATATTGTTCATCTTCTTCTATAACTCCAAAGATGACCTTCCTTGATTTAAAAGTCACGTGTCATGTTATCAAAGGACAGTATGGCTCCAAATAACCATTAAAAACATTACTTCACCAGTTATGTGTCAGGTCTAAGTATTTATTCTCACTGTTGAACCCTATAGATAACAATATCCATAAGTACTTTTAAGGGAATTAGTTATGTGAAAATTGATAATAAAATTTTCAAGATGTTGTATTTGATTGAATTGTTATGCAAAAGGGTAAATGATGTAAATAAGATTCGGATCTTGCAATAAACTATCCAAATCTTTACTAACTAAACCAATACCTTCTTGACTTTGATTCCTTCTTTCTTGCTTGTTCTTGAACAAAACCATTTCACCGGAAAGAAAGTAGACCTGTTCAGAGTCGAACAGCTTGAGCTTCAAAGACATTGCAAACAAAATTTCAACTGATGCTTACAAGATTAACATATATGGAGTCATCAAATCAATTAGAGAAAATGACTTATTAGCATTGGCCACATTTAAATCCAAAATGTTTAGGTGGCTACAAAGGCAACATTTTCCTGTTGCAGAAAAGAAGATGGAACGTATTCATGATTACACCTGATCATTTATCTGATGAACTATATAAACAAGTCAAGAACAAGATATAAAAAGTTAGAAAGTATTAATGTCGAACACAGCACATTTGAGATGTCATCTTTAGATTAATCAACACTTACTGCATAGCATTCTTTTCTCAAGAAGAAGAGTAAAAAAAGGAATAGAACTTTTAAGGTTTAGGAAGAAATCAGCTACTTAACGTGACTTGGCGAATAAATAAATTCTCTCTTTCTTTTTGTCCCCCGAAGAAGCCAGATAACGCCTAAAAATAACTATTGGCAGTAAATGTCACTTCACATGTCAAGTGATCCTACAAAATTAGGTCTTACAGAAGAAAAGAGTTTCTTGCAACCTATTACCATACCATAACCTTGAATCTGCAGTTTTTATAATAAAAAGAACTGAAATAGATTAAAAACAACCTACTTATTTAAACTGAAGTGTGCACATACATGGACTCCCTTTGCAATGTGAGAATGGCAAACACACATTTAAACAGAAGATCACGATTATACCTGTATTGGATTAAAGAACAAAGCATTGATACCTTCTCGCAAGCTTGGATATCTGTCTCAAAGAAATACTGTCAAAGTGACAAATAATAGGAGATGTGACCAAAATATCACACTAGCATTCCATTGATCTACAAGCACACAAAATGTTCTATTTTTCATCTGAGTGAAATCTCATGGTTGGCAAAGACTAAATATTTATGGTGGCTTCCCAAAGTCGAAGAAGTCCATTGCGCCCACCACTGCATAACCTTTTCCTGTCAAGGTCAGAAGATACACACCGTACCTGACATCGAACAAACACAGGAAATATGAAACCCCAATGGAATATTACAAACTGAATATGTTTCATAGCTAACTAAACACACTGATATCATTGCAAGATGATGAAAGAGAAAATATGCTTCTGCAGTGCCAATGCATCACAAAGTCCATGGTTTGCTTATGGTGCCAAGTTGTTATAACAGAATAGTTTGTGTCAGCATATGCAAATATACTTTTTCTCACTGTATTCTGTCATGATAGTTGCATGATGCCTAAGCATATCCATCAGGTTCGGAGAACGTGTTCATGCCATGGGCATGGGTCATGAGTAAGATCATAACAAATTCATGTCTAGGGAAAATCTAATCCAAAGGAAGCAATCAGCTCCTAACGAGGTTTAGATAATCGGATGCATCAGTTAATACATGCCAGGATACTGGTCTGACCATGGATTGATATGCGGACCATCAGTTTTCGTCTGACAGTTCATAGCGAGCTTTCCACCCGGTTTTGGTGCCTTGCTAGGCATACCATTGAAGCAGGTACGGTTACCCTATCAATAACACTGTCTAGCTTTAACTGTTGCAGCTGGATGTATTGGGTGGTAAGCCAAACATTCGACATCAGTATAAATTTTTCACTTTTTTTTTTACAATTATGACTATTATTTTAAATCTCGATGCCAAGGACCGACACGGATCAGGTACACACTAGCATACCATACCAATACATAGTACGCTGGCATATTGATTGGCACCGAATAGGGTGAGGTGGAATTAAAGGAAAAAAAAGAGAGGCAAAGGCTAAGAGGAGAGTAGGATAAGGAAGAAGAATCATAGGAGGAGAGGAGGATAAGTATCATGCAGATGAACGAATGACGGTGGCGGCAAGCAGCGGGAGGTGCAAACAACAGTTGACACGAGAAAAAATAAAAGAGAGAGAGAGAGAGAGAGAGAGAGAGAGAGAGAGAGAGACAGAGAAGTCTTAGCACCGGATCAAGGTTTTTAAACCTTGGCTCCTATGTCCTTTGGAATATGAAGTCTTAAGTAGCTTCGTATCAGTCTTAATCATGGTCCTTATGGTACGTGTTATATCTGATATACCATGTATATCAGATATACCAAGTATTCTCTAAATAGCTAGATGAACCCAATGGACATGCTTGTGTATACCTTACTTTGTAATTACACTCGTTTTATTAATTGGTTGTCTAGTTATCTGTTCTATGGCATGGCTCCTATCTTTTACACTATGAATATACTTTTATGTACATTCACAATAATTTAGATTTCATAATTTATAGTAATCATCAAAGAAACAATGTAAGTGTGATTTAACATTTCAAGGCCATCTTCAAATGAACCAAGAATTTTCAAGGTCAACAAAAATGATTGGTTCTCCTATAAACAATCAGGCAAAGCTTATTTGCAAAATTCTGTGAGTTGTGCATTCTTTGATCTTTATCTGAAGAAGAATCATAGTTGCATATTAAATTTCTAGTCAAATAAACTCATACTATGATAAACTAAACAGGTAATTAACATAATGGCATCAACACGCTTCATTAACAGCATCTAAAAATCATGATGGGACTGGGACATACCATAGCAACGGTTTTTTGAGGAGTTCTGTATAGTTGCCAGCCAGCTGATTTCGCTCCTGTGCTGGCAAAACCACCCAGTCTTTCCTGAGGCCGATGGAAAAGTGACATGGAATTATCAGCTGCACCAATCCCCAGCCAATGTTCTCCAGCATTGATGGATAAAACAGAAGCAGAATGTATTGTCAAATTCTTAACACATTTCATCCCCCCTGCAGGTAGAGATGAAAACAGCATATCAGGTGTATACCTTGATCAAATGTCATTTTTATTCTGAAGTGCTACACCAAATTACTGCAGTTCAGGACTGCATAAATCTGTATTTATATTTTCAAACTATTTTGTGGAGGATAAAATTAATAGCTGTAATTTGACACCGACGTTTATTATTATTATTATTATTATTATTATTATTATTATTATTATTATTATTATTATTATTATTATTACTATTATTATTATTGTCATTATCATTTGCTAACAAGGAACTCTTCACTTGATCAGTTAATCATTACAGTGAACATAAAAGTATTCTGAATATCTGGTGCCAAATTTTGTCAAAACATTTTTAATCGACAACCGTTGTTGGAATCAGCATGCCAATTCCAGTATTTACTTAGTATTGTGCCTGTTCATCCAAGAAGATCAACATGTTTAGGAAACTCAGGTATATCTTACTCAGTGGTGTAAATCAATTATCTTCACAACTGATCCCCATAGATAAACCACAATAAAAATATGACATGTTTGCATGGTCAGAAATATTTTCTGCAGGATCACAAGTTCGCATCATAATGAAAAGCATTGGCTGATAATCATAAACATGTTTTAGTTAGCTATTTAAGCAGTTTGAGTGATTAAGCCACTAAGTTCTGAGTTTGAAGAATTCTGTATGTCCATTTTGTCCGGCAAATTTTAGACTAGCAATTCTCTACCAGAAAAAGGAAATCTTGCGTCCTAGATATAGCATGATGTTGAAATCATCTAGTTATCTATGCATATTATGTATACAATTGAAAAAGTTGATCGTCTTCAATCGAACCAACATGAATACCACTGAAACCCTATTTCACTCATGTTTCTCAATAGCACATCCAATACTTGCTTTTCTAACAGTAACAGTGGTGCTCTTGTTCATTTAGGTTCAATTAGATATACATCTTATCATAAATGAATCTTGAAAAATGACTTGAACAATAAACTTCTCAATTATCCTAACAAAAGAATGCATATATACGTAGAACATATATCAGATAATTAATTTATTTAAAGATTCCCAATCAGGAATTCTTTTCCAATAAGAGAAACCATAAGTCATCTCAGAATATCTAGACCAAGTCAGGTCACAGTGATAATATACATCAAGTATGTAAAGGTCTAAAGTGGACTTTTGAGCAATTTAACATGTTTTATATATCATAACATTAACACTTTATAGGTCCATTATCCTCATTGGTTTACTATTTAAGATATTGAACACGACTTCGATATTGATAGGGAGAAACATACTAATAAGCATCAACCTAGCATGTCAGGCATGTCTTAGATCATTGTTTGAAATGGGTAGAGAGAATAGGTAATGTACAGCTGATAGTATTCTGATTGACAAATCGAAATACAAAATTACAATAGCAGCCTAACCAAACAAAACAGCCTATCATGCCTTCAGGGTTCTTAAAAGATCATATAGGGTCATGCATAAACTACAGTTCATCATGCGATGTTACAGGTTATGAGTAGTTGCAGATCTAAGTTATGGCGGATACTTATTCCATCTCAATACCTCATGACAGAGGGTCATTTGGTATAGTTCTAGAACTTTGTTTGTGAGGGATACACTATGTTGACATTACATATGATTCTGAACAAGTAATTAACTTTATAAGCGAAATTCACATGCATTAATCAAATAGTGATAGAAGGGCAGAAGTGAATAAAGAATTGGATAAGAAGAAGATAAGAAGTGAATCACTGTCCTTACCTTCTTCATTTTCCCAAAATTTTATAAGCCCATCACTTGAACCTGAAATGATTGCACAACCACTATTTATCATAGTATTTACAAGGACATAGTGTTCTGCAAATGGCAGAAACGTTGACACAACATGACTGCTTATACAACACAATGAACCAACTAATTTAACATGAACAACAACAATGACTTACCAGTGATAACCCCTTTATCAGATGGTGAGTATTCCACACACAGTATTGGACCAGCATGACATGGTAAAACTGCTTCACATGTTCCTCGAGAAACAGACCACATTCTAGCTGTCCAATCATCACTTCCAGTAAGTATGGTGTCACTGACCATCCTAAGTGACCTGATAGAAAATAGTGCCTCAACAAGTGACAACTGAAAAAAGAAAAAAAAATATAAATAGTTCACTTGATCCAAGATTACCGAATCCATTTTGTGTGTCCGAGAAGCTTTTGCATTTGCCTACCAGAACGAATATCCCAAATATTTGCTACCCTGACAAAGTAATAGATTGTGATTAGAACTTCGAAGTTCCTTACACTACTTATGTTCATAAAATCATTATGATATTTAGTGCATCACATACACATCTCTTCCCGCCGCTGCCAATATTCCAGTTGAATCATCATATTCCATGCAAAGAACAGCATTTGAACAGCGACCAACAGTTGCAACACAAGTGTCAGTTCTGACATCCCACATCTTCACAGTACCATCATGAGCAGCAGTAAGAACACGTTCTCCTGAAAGCATCCGGACACAGCTGACCTACGAAAGTAATATAATTTCAAAGATTAGTTCAGAATTAAAATATCAAACTGTTAAACAAAATATGTTATTGCTAAACAGATTTACCAACCAAGAATAGTTGAAATGCGTGCATTTTCCTTAAAAGGTTTGAAATTTGTTACAGGATTGAAGACTTCAAGTATCAGCATTGAGTCAATGTAGTCAATTTAACTGTACTGGAAAAATTCCATATAGTGGTTGCATTATGCACCAAAATATTTGGTATTGGTAAAGTTATTGGATCATTCTCCTCATTTTCCTTGTGTATGAAAAGAGATGAACAGGAAGCACATGCGTAAAGTAGTTTGAGCAAAAGTCATAGGTACGGCGAAGTGCAAGACCAAGTTCCACGTTTATTCCATATCGCATAGTTTCTCAAGCTGGTACCTCAGCATAAAAGCTACGTGCATAAAGATTTCAAAAATGTGTGGCATTCTACTCAGCACTGCACTAGTGATTTAGGCTAAACTGATGAATGTAGTCCCGTATTTTAAAAATAGGTGGAACATTGGCCTTTTTGTCTGCAGAATTAGATTTTATTCTAGTAACATGTGCATATAAACAATGTATATGTACATGCTTGTATCTGTAAGAAGTGCAATTACAAATAGCAAATTTACATTTATAGGTAAAATATTTTTCTAAGATACAACATTGAATTAATCGCTGCTTGTACAATGGCTCTGCCACTGCTGCATGGCATATGAGATTGACTAATATAATGTTATAGAAACCAAAAGAACAGGCCAATATGGTGTTCCTTTGGGTAATCACAACTTGATAACCTTTACACAGTTGATTGATGTGGCTTATCATATAATTTATTGTGATTCCATTTTTCCCTTAAAGCACAACATAGTCCACCGAATGATAGTGAACATCAGGATTTTTATTTCCACTAGTACTAGGGTTATGAATAGAATGGAGTTCCATCCAGAGTATTCTAATTCAGTCCACTATCCATATCCAATGCACATAGAAATTAGATCTCCAATACGGAATTCTAATCTGGCATTAAGCAAAAGGTGATGGTCTAGTACACAAGGTTCTATAAATATGATGTATAGGTGGGGTCAATGTGCATTTTCTTACTCCTACAAGCACAATGGCTATTTCTATGACTCAAAATCTAGTCATCCATATTAGGATCACATTACTGTAGCACCAAGGCTCATTCTCTTGGTTAGGTAGTGCCATGGTTCATCTTACCAGTCCTTACCGGTGTACCGATCAGCTGTCGGTATAGTACGTACCAAGCATATCAACACATGTTACATAGGAGCATACCGATGTACCACCCATACGTGGTACGACAAACCTTGGGTAGACTGTATCCAACAGCCATTAGGTCAATCATAAATCTTTGCAAATTGTGCTATATGGAAAAAGTAAAAAACATGTGTATTAGTACTTGTATAGGACCACAATCTAATTAAACTGAGATCAACCGCATTAGTTCTTTCTTGTTTTCCTGTGCACCATGAACCAAGGCATCTGATATTATTTTGTTGTCGAACATGTGAAGTCCAAACCAAATTAAAACACATGTAATATTCTAAACCTAAGGTGTTTTCTTGACATGTATCTCTGCATTTATTTAATATCATTTATGGATCTATCTGCTACTCCGCTTCCAAACTAGAATGTGAAGAAATGGAATATCATTGTAGTGAATCACAATCTACTTAAATGCTTGAGGCAGAGAAATGTGGTATAAGATGATATGTTAATACACAATTAATTCATTGTGTACAGTGGATACATAATCAACAGTGAGATACAATCTAAAGATGAAATGTTAACACATCACATGTATCTTAACATTTTAACTTATTTTTTCTTTTTAATTATATGACCATATATTTTTTGCTAAAATACCAAAATAGTGAGCTCTCAGATCTGCAAAATTCATGATAATATTAGGCCTTATAACCCTAAAAAAACATAAGGGAAAGATTAAGAAGAGTTGATGTGTAATTTTCTAAAGAATTTCTATGCCCAAAGTCCTTGTACTTGCAGGAGGTATCATGGGCAAGAACATTAACATACCGGTGCCTCATGGCCCTTCAATTCTTCTAGAAGTTGAGATGTTTGCTTATCCCAAACTATGATAGAATGATCATCAGAGCCTGATACCACTTTACTTCGATCAGAGTTAATTGCACGAATAGGCCTGCAAGAAATGAAAAAGTTGGAAGAGATTTAGTTTAATGCGCCAATTAAACTATCTACAGCAGTAAACAAAAACAAGCAAGGGCAATAAAAAGTGATTCAATAATAGGAGGCGAAGCCCCCTGCATGGAGTGACCTTCTCTTTGGCTTGCTCGTCTTGAAGAGCGGAAAATAAACTAGTCTTGTTTCTTTTCATAATACCGGCCCTAGTCTTAAACAAATCAATTGTCTCTTCAGACCATGCATAATTTCTCATCATGCAACATAAAGTTCATGTTGCTCATGTATCAGACACACAAAACTATGTAACAAGTTAAGATGCAACATTTTGGTGTTACGTATCTGCTAGCACAAGAAATTTATGTAGAGGGCTCTTAAACTGAGTAAATGTAGTTGATTACCTAGTATGCCCTTTGAGTGTTGCTCGAAGTTCTGAACCACGCAAACTAGGATCCCAAATTTTCACCTGCAAGAATTGGAAAGGCATTTTTCAGATTCATTACATGATGATATCATGCAACACAACTACACAAAAAATTAAAGGAACAAATTTAAGAACATGGATAACATGTCCTTTCTGGAAATAAAATGCAAGGAAACCCTAAAATTTTGCAAAGACAAAATAGCACAAAAAGAATTAACAGTGAGGGAGGTTGGAGAAAACATGTTTCCATAGATCCAATAAGGAGTCTTGCACTGGTTGAAATCTGACCAGTACTTACCAGTCCAACCTCAATCAGGCAAACAAAATACCCCCTGGTAACCAAAGCAGTAAGTCTATCATATCAGGCAAGAATCATATCATCCATTACCCACATCACACTATTTTCATCCAAACCAGCCCCATTCTATCATTATTCTTCATTTAAACTCCTCACATGCTCTCTCAAACATCTCTTATTCTCCTTGGAAAGCTTTCTTTTCCTTGGTAATTTCATCCATATCAAGCATGGAAATCAAGAAATCAACGTAAACCTGAAGTTGTTTCTCTAGTTCTTGTGATTATTTTGCTTTCAACTGCAGGTGAGTGTTTTTTATCCTCAGTTTCCATGCATCTATACGTTTGGATGAAAGTTTGCATTTCGTGTTCAATTGAGACCAGATCTACATGCTTCTAGCATAGATTTATTGGAATTTAGGCTGTATAAAAGCTAATTTAGCCTAGATCTACATGGATTTCATCAAATCTAAGCCTGAAACTTGTAAATTTAGCCTTGATTGATGTAGAACTAGGCTAAATTCACACAAATCAAACCTAGATCAAACAGCTCCAATCTAGATTTGCATCATGCGATTCCCAACTTATCTTGGTTAGATCCTTGTGGATCCAACCTAGATTTACACAAATCGGACCTAAATCCACATAGATCTAGACTGGCTCCTTGCTACTATGGCTGCATAATTGAGGACAAAGAAAGGGAGGAGGTTGAGGAAGATCCATTTGACTCCTAATCTTGTCCAAGATGATTAAGATCCTGTGATAGTTTATGCAGCTCCAAAAATCAAAATGGTCAATTGCTCAACGAGGCAGGACATGCATAGTGTCCATTGAAGATCACTTATGAACAAATGGAGGACAAATAGGATGAAGTAGCCCGATATGAGGAAGAGGATGAAGCTACATTCTAACCTCATATATTAAGACGTGGTCAGCACAGAAAGTCAGTCCTCGCTCCTACAAGAAATCAGTCTCACAGATCCATAGGTTGCAGCCAGACCAAAGGTCATTCATCGCAGCTGGCTGACATTAGATGACATTGATGATCAATAATCAGAAGATAAGAATATTGCTCCACTCTGCTATCGCTCTGTTGTTTATTTATAGTTTGTGTTTTTTAAGTCTTTTTATGTTTTCCGGTCTACCATTGATAATGACATAAAAACTATAAAAGACACAGTCAAAGCAAAAATGCAGTAAAAGAAGTGATCGGACTGATCCAGTACTGATACCACCTGGTCCAATGGGTATTGAGTCTATTGACCCATACCATATGCTGGTAAGGACAGGTGTCATACCAGCAACCCATTTTGTATGCAGAATAATATGCCATGAGGACTTCCTTGGTCAAAAGAAACCATTCAGCAAATTACCTTTGATGCCAAAACTGACCTGGGCTGCATGATTAAGCATACTGTCACCCTAGTAAACTAAGCCATGATCCACGTGTCTCAGCATCTGAATCTCACTAAACGGATCTGGTGGGAATATGAAAAGACCAGAGCAGCCCTATGATCCACTCTTTCTAACGAGGGAAATTAGACCAAGGTAATCAGTGCTCTATTCATTTACTTTGTGACTCTTTACATAAAATTAGTCCATCACCAATTTGAGGATTTACTATGTGCCTTAAAGCATGTAACAAATGTCTTAAAAAACAAAAAGAAAAATCATCAATTTATAAGCAAATTTTGATGAATTTGATACTTCGTTACTCTATACAAATATAGATTAATGTCTAAAAAACAAAAAGAAAAACCGTCAATACTTCATTAATCTATGTGAATATAGCAATAGGTCAATCAAAGTGACTAAGGAAAGTCATAACCTTTTGAGATTATGGACAAATATGATATCATCTAAAACTAAATGGCACTCCTTTTCACATAACACTTGTAGTCAGATATACCTTAGTTTTCATACTAGAAAAAGCACTTTTCTAAGCACCTAAAATCAGACATATGATCACCAGTTTATCATGAAGTAATATCATGGATAAAAAAAAGAAAAATATAAAATATGTGTAGAAAATAAATGCAAGTTAGTTTCAAAACCAACCAAGCAATCTGTGCTTCCACTGATGAAAAAACCAGCATCTTCACGGTCACCAACAAGATCCCAGACCTCTCTTCTTGTTACACAGTGAAGAGCAGTTATAGCACCTGAATGACCCTTAAGTATGCGCATGCTGGAGTGGAGTTTCTTCTGCCCAGAAGGCAGAAGATCTGCCTTGCCAGAAGTAGCACCAGTTTTTGTACTGTCACTTGAAACTGAAAATATCCAGTAGAAAGAACTTGTGAAATCCATTATACTAGTTGAAAGTGTTATATAAGATAACTCGGCATGACCAATGGGTGTGCATCTTATACAGAAGATCAAGTACAACTCTGAAACATAATAACTTGGAAATACAACATTTTATATAAGGTGTGCATCTGATGAAAACATTATGGAGAATCCTTATTGGTAGTCTACTTACGAACTCGGCTAAAAGAATTAGCTCTTATGCTTCTGTCTCTACTAAACATGCTGTGCACCCAACTCCGGCCAACAACGGAGGCTTCAGTAGGTTCATGGCTTCCATCTGAGCCATCTTGTAAATGAGGAGAGGGCAAACCATATGGTGATGCAGATTGCACTTTCCCAGATGGGAGTCCCCAGTAACCTATCCGGAGTTGTTGGATATGTGACAATAGTGCCCTCAGCTTTATCTGAAACAGTTCAAGTAAAAAATTAGTTCCTACAATTAAGATAATATGATTTTGGTAAATAAACTCAAAAGATAATGAAAAATTAAGATTACTCACAAGTTGCTTGTAACCTAGATTGTTTTTCTCCGCAATTTTCTCAATCATGTTCCAAGCATCAGTGTCAGGGAGTCCTAGTCCATCCTCCATGATGGAGTAAAATGAACAGTTAAAACAGTAAAGTTCTAAGCATGAAAGCCTGACAATAGTTGGGAATGATAGATACCATATGGGTTGCAATTACAATGAGCTGTGCAGTCACTAGAGTTACATAGTTGGCTGACCTGATTTAATGTCAACAATTGTTAAAAATAACAAAGTTAAGACAAACCATATACCATAAGCAACAAAAGACAAACAATATTCTGCTGTATCTAAAAGAATAAAACAACAGATTATGATTGGCATTAAAAAAAACCATGGTTAAATCAGATTAGTATCAGTAATTTTTTGTTTGCATTCAGTCACTTGATATGAAATTCATACATGCTAATGCATTTCCTAAAGAAAGATACAACTTATATGCTGATGGATTAATCCCCACATACTGAAGGCTTATACATATGCGACGATGTATTAATTCCTAATGTAGAAGTACCTAAGCCATATTTCAAGGTTCAACACTTCAGAGCAAATGCAAAAACTAGGTATCTGAAGCAGAAGAAAGTTTCACTAGATGGTAAAGAAGAGTAGCTAGAACCTACTTATTTGCAGACTGCTCCATTAGATATTCAAAATAGGCATCCCAGAAACTGCAAAGAGAGCAAATCCAAAAGTAAGAATTTCTATAAGAAATTCTGTTTCCAAAACAAAACTATGATGCAATCTGTCATAGCAAAATCAATTTAGATACACCTAAAGAAGGATCTATCTCATAAAAGGTTATTACTTGGCATGACCAATGTGTAGATATCCAGACCTGAAAACAGATTGTGTATGTACATACATAGATAGATACATGTATGCATGGTTTTAAATTTCACCGGCAGGAATGCACTGCATGGCATCTAACGGTCTGGCAATTTCACATGGTCCAGTTTGATTTTTGTTTCCTTTGAGTTTGGCAAGCGACAACTATATATTTAACATCCCCCTTCTCAATCCCGATTTTCTCTACCTCACAACACATGCTACTTGCATAACTCCTTGCTCATGTCATCCACTGCTTGCGCCGCCCGCTGCTGGCTGCCATCCACCATTGTCTCATGCCACCTGCTGCTCACACTATCCACTTCCGATACTTCTCCTCTTCCTCCTCTCCTCTTTCATTCCTTTCCTCCTCTTCCTCCTCCTAGGTGCCGATGTCAGCATACCATGTGTTGGTATGCCGATGTATGGGACTCATACTGATCCCTGGCAGTATCGAGAGTTAAATTTAAAGCATAACAGTATTTACAATTTCAGACCCCATGTGAAAAACTTAACATCTTGAGGAAATGAACAAACATCACCAATAAGGACCATCAATGCTACCTTTTCTTTCTTTGAGAACTATAAAATGACTGAAGATCTACTTGCTAATGGAACACAAGTCATCTCCCATCCTATGAGACCACAAATCGTCACGTACACGACATGACAAACTTCTAGTAGCCGAAGTTGCAGTCCTTAGTTGTTGCTATATTGGACCATATTATCAACGACTCTCACTGATGCAAAACCAAATCTGCACAAATTTAAGAAAGCAACAACAAAAATAACAAGGCGTAATGTCCCATCTATTTAAGGTCAGCTACATAAATCTTTTGCTGCCATTGAGCCTTGTGAAAAGTAATATTATCAGTTAAATAAGAGCACTTAGATTTTTATTTATAGTTTTCATTTTCTAGTAAAGTCCTCTTAACCTTTAAGTCACCCTCTACCTCTCCTCGTACCACTAATACTAATTATCTCACATCTCCTAAGTACTACGTCTATAAACTTTCTTAGCACATATTGTGTCATCTTAAATGATTCTCCCTCAATAATTTAGCGATTGTTGTAATCACATGATATTGGTTTTAACTTTTAACAATAATATAACTCTTAAAAGAAGATGACTAATAAACATTCATTACAAGCAGACTACAACAACCTTACGAGAAAGCTAATAATACAATTTATAGAAGGCAATAGTTAACAAATTTTGTCATGCAGATAGCAAAAATTTTATGAGCAAGCTATCCAAAACTGAAACTATAACGCTGAGGGAAAGGGAACAGTAGCATCAAAACATGACAAAAAGGAAAATGTTTGAGATTTCTTAAGTGGAAAAACCAAATTATAAATGGACAGAGTTTGATTCGTTTATACACACACACACACCATGAGGCTACATTCCAAACCTCGAAGATTTACCAAATACAGGACAATCCTTCAAGTATTATGACTATGCTAAATTGCAAATATCTATTTTTACCTTTTCTTCCATTTTCAGGTCTTTGATAGATCTTGCACAGTACTCTTCATGAATCAGTGGCACTTCAGCACTTTTGGAACAATAGAACTAGAAAATACCCATGGGCTCTTGGCCTTAATTCTGTTTTGGGTGTAACTAATTAACCAAGAATATTCTTTTATGTATTAAGAAAATATTTGTGATGATCACAATTTAAACTGAAGATTGGAGGACTCCATAGGAGAAAGGAAGATGAGGAGTCAGGTGTACCATCCAACAATTATAAAATAACAATTATTGGATGATCATAGGGTAAAAATGGCTAGAAAGTTATTTTAACTTTGGCCAAAATCTGAGAAGAGTCCACCTAACAATGAGGTGCTAACAGATACACGGTTTAGAAAGGCTCCACTGGCTGCAGCTCTACTCCTACATGGAGGAGTGAAGCATTATTATCCAAAGGGGAGCAGAAGTATGATTCTAAAAATCTGCAGTGTTTACAAACTTTTCAAGCTTATTTACAAATAAATCCTCCATATTCATATTTTATGCCCTTGCCAAAATAGTACCATCAAAGATCAAGCATTAACTCTTGACATCAAAAATTGTAAATCAACTGAATGATTAATTAAGAAAATACAACTACTATAACACATTAACACCACGATGGAATCCTGATTGTGTTTCTTTTATACCCATTAATCTTAGAATCATCATCCCAATGGCACCAATATGTTGAGAATGAAATGCTCAGTGGTACAAGCAAATAAAACATAGCAGAAACCTATAGTGTTAGAATTTTTCATAAAAGGTATCTCCATGGTTGTAAAACACAATTTGCACCTCTACTTGAACTATCAGATTCTTATTCTTTTTTTTTTTCATCACTTAGAACTATTTCATCTCCTTCACAATGATCAGGCCAAGGAAATGTAAGTTTACTTTTTAAAATTTATTGCTATTAAAGTTCATCTCCAATAAAATAACATAAAATTCTCCCTTTTTTGTTTACATTGCATTGTGGTGACAATGTGCTTAAAAAATAACATGCATGATGAAATTTCATTCTCCATGTCTTTCAGGGTAATCCATGGTGCAACCTCATCATGATAAGAATTTGCCCAACTAATAGATGATCTATCAAAGGTTCACAATTTCATGTAATAGTAGTGTACCGGTGAGTGCTCGGACTGGTACCACACCGGTCTGTACTGATGTACTGAGTCCCAGTCTGGCAGTACATGCCAAGTCTTGATAAGCTGATACATATCGAGTTTCAAAAGAACCTAAGAAAACTGAAAAAAAAAAAAAAAAGAAACTGCCGGACGTATACTGCCATGCCCTGTACCTGGTGGTTCTGAGCAGTATATGTCCTGTACTGGGTGCACTACCCCGTCACCTTAGTCTGTGTACCGATAGATTGTTGGACCAATATATACCGTCACTATCTACCGAACCATACCATAATGGGTGGTATTGCAAACCTTGGCCCTATCATATATATTACTAATTACCTTAAAGTACCTAATCAAAAAATTTTATTTTTAAATCACTGACCAAATAAGGTTTCATTTGCCCTAGCACATCCTCTCTATCTACCAATAAGAATTGTTCGTTAACAAATCTTCATCCAAGTATCTCAAGCAATGCTTCATAAAACACATACCGTAGCTCATCCCAAATGGACAGAGATAGAAGATGGCGTTGAACATAATCTGGAACATTGTTGGAGTCCTTTCTGTACATTTCAGCAGATACTTCAAGAGCATCTCTGATGGTAGCAATGTCATTGCGAGAGGAAGCACGGTTTATTGCTGTTTTGAGCTGCACAATTATTTCAACAAAAGCATTTTTCATGTAAAAAAATTCTTCAAATGACCATGAAATAGATGTGAAGCAATTGAAATCTAACAAGCATATAATGAAGCTCAATCTAAACTAACCTCCTCATAAATTATCAACTCTTTACTTGCCTGACTTGGCATAAAAGAATGATCACTTTAACAGAACCAAATATCAAAAGGTTCTGATGACCTAGCAGACACGTACACACACACAACCACACACTAGTCTGTTATGAGTTTTTTACTTTTAGAGTTGCTTATAGCCTTATATATTAGATTGCATCAAACCACACAAAAGGCAAAGCACCAAGACATATTTTGACATGTTGATTTGGAGAAACATTATAGCTCAAGCTTATGAATACTATTCAAACCTGTAATCATTAAACAGAAGTGACTGGACATAAAAGAATGATCACTTTAACAGAACTAAATATTGAAGGTTCTGATAATCTAGCATAACATACGCACACGCACACACACACAACACACACTAGTCTATTATGAAATTTTTACTTTTAAAGTTTCTTATGTATTAGATTGCATCAGGCCACACTAATGTTTGGCTTAAAGAAAATAAAGGCAACGTACCAAGATGTATTTCGACACATTAATTTGAAGAACCATTATAGTTCAAACTTTGCAACAATAACACAAACCTGTTTCCATTAAGTAGTTTACCACAAAGTATATTTGTGTAGATTTTAATACATGAACAATCATCTTCATCAGAAAGGTTGTTTGACTGCTAAATCCCCTAATCTATGAAGTAACTTTCGAAACAAAACTGCTAAATTATTAGGTTAAGAACCATCAGCTGAGTTGCCTATAACACCATGACATCCAAGTACCCAACATTCTTCTGCCCTGCCCTTATCCAAGAAACAAATAATCCTTTGACTTCAGAGCAATAAAAGATGCATTGAGACTGAAGCAGACGACCAGAATAGGATCAAGCAGCAGAATACTAGATCCAATGACAAATGAAGCCTCCTGCCATTCTTTCGTGACCAAGGACACCTCCTCCTTGAAAAAGAAGGCAAACAAGCAGTAGCAATTGCAGTCAAAAAATATGATCAACTCACCAGTTCCTTCACTGCAATAAACTGTTCATCAGTTAAACGGCATTGCCAACCCTAAGAAAGAGAACTGATTTAGTAGACAATGCAAAAATGAAAGATTACTGTAGTAAAGCAGGTCAATGTTTGTGGTCTCATGCAAAATTTACCAAAATAATATGTTCCCTTATGCATTCAACAAACCCACTGCCTCCAATCCCCTCAGCATCAGACTCAATTAGAGCTGTAGAGTCGAAAACAAGTTTGAAACATGATGAGGAGACTAGATAACTACACCTCTTTATCAGAATAAAAAAATCATCTAGAGCAGCATTTTAATACCAAGAATGGTGCCGTATTCAAATGATGAAAGAGGATCCTCAGTTGCCCCAAGCGTTAGAAGACGCGACCATAATCTCTGATCAAGAAAGTATTATAGCTAGAGTATATCATGTGAATTCAAATTAGAGGAAACTACTCAAAAGTGCAATAAGAGTAGCCCAAAGACAGCATGCTTGATCAGTAAATTAATATAGATTGTAGAATGTACACAACAATCCTAAAATAAAAGAACAACAAATGTTATCATCAATAATGCAATTGATGTATGTTAAAGTATGTTATGGTTGTTCTTTGATTCTTTCCTTAATTACGAAGTACACACATTTAGTACATGGGTTAAGCATATAATAAATACATGACAGTGTTTGAAGGGGGGAAAGAAATTTTGTGAGAGAATGAGAGAAAGGAACACAAAATAGAAGAAGAATTACAGCATGTGATAATAGAGAAATAGACAAGGTGATTATATAAGTACAGCTTAAAGAATTAGGATAAGTTGCCTGGATCAGAAAATGAAGATTCTGAACCTCGTTTTTTTAACCCAAAATTCAGATGTCCAAGGCGAATTTAAGACTGAACTGTTCTAGCTGTGCAAGTTGCAATATAGATTATAAATTGAGCACTAAAACACACAAAGTCATAGACAGGACTATATTAAATTAAAATGACAAAAAAAATTCTACAAGAACCAGATGGAAACAAGAGAAAGAAGAAAGGTTAAGAAGCGAGATAGTAAACAAATGGAACAAGAAAAGATATTGAGGAAAAGATTCTGGGATTCAAACTCCAAAGTATATCAATGACTGACATATCATAAGAACCCAGTCGAGTAGTCCAACACCTTAAACCCAGATACTTTTCTTTTTAATCCCAAGCTTGGTCCAACCCAACGTAAATCCTATCCAAGCCACCCTATACTTTCTTGTTTAACCCCAAGCTTGCTCCAATCCCACATGAATCCTATGAAATCCACCATACCTATTAAGCTCAGATTAAGCTGTGTCCTTGCTAAAATAAACTTTAGTTGGACATACATATAATTTTGATTAATGAATATCTCAAATAAATCTAGAAAAGCAGATGGAGTATATGTGATATGACCAAGAAGTCACCTGGAACAACAAAAGATATTGAGTAAAAGATTCTGGGATTCAAACTCCAAAGTATATCAGTGACTGACATATCATAAGAACCCAGTCAGGTAGTCCAACACCTTAAACCCAGATACTTTTCTTTTTAATCCCAAGATTGGTCCAACCCAACATAAATCCTATCCAAGCCACCCTATACTTTCTTGTTTAACCCCAAGCTTGCTCCAATCCCACACGAATCCTATCAAATCCACCATACCTATTGAGCTCAGATTAAGCTATGTCCTTGCTAAAATAAACTTTAGTTGGACATACATATAATTTTGATTAATGAATAATTGAATATCTCAAATAAATCTAGAAAAGCAGATGGAGTATATGTGATATGACCAAGAAGTCACCTGCAACTTCACTTTGATATCCAAAACCATCCGCTCCCTCTCAGCCTACATGTAACAACCAAAATCAAATATGCCAAATCTCCAGAGACTCCCCGACAAATGATGGTTCCAAAGAACTTACCGCTCTCTCCATCGAACTTAGGCTTTCTGCTTTCGAATCACCATTGGCTAACATAGGAGAACTGGCAACACGAAATGAGAAAGTTGAGTGCCAAAAGAAGATAGTGTCACTTTCCAACAAGAGCTTTTTACAACATCTCTTCCTAAATTCTGGATGGTAACTGGGAGAACATTATTTTGTAAAATTAATTTTTATATATACACAAAATATTAGAATTACTTTATACCTAGGATTTTGCCTTCCAGAATGGGCACCACTTGCTAGTGCCAGAATTGACCGACGCTTTTCTTCCTGCTCTTCTGTTCTAACCGTTGAAGGAAACTGCTTATAACAGTGCCTAGATCCTGGTTCTGAGTGACAGACATATAACTGAATTTCATGGTGAATAGGTATAAAGTTGAATTTTCACCACCCTAGCAGGAGTTTCTAAAACAATTAGACATTAACAAAGAGCTAATATGAAATTAACCTGTCTTCAAACAACAAAATGATGTACCCAATATTGTTAAAAGTTTTCACAAGAAACAAAAATAATACCTGCATCTCCAACATCAGGTTCTGCTACAGTAATGATCTCAGGCTCTACCGATTGTGATGGAAAAATGGTTGTCGGATTTTGACCCCTTCCAGTTGCATCTTGTAATTTGTCAAGTAGATTATTGCTGCTTTCTTCTGACATGATACATCTTTCCAAATAGTCCATGAAACCTTGAGATTCTAAAAATTGAGTTATCTGATAAGGAACAAAAAAGTTAAAATGAACATCAGACAGATATGATAGTCATTCAGAAATGAATAGAATCAAACAACAATAATTAATTAGGGAATTTTAAAATTACTTAAAAGAAGAATTCATAATGAAATATGTCACAACTTAGTCATGCACACAATGTGTAAAAGAAGAGTATGTAACACCATGCATAATATTCTCCTCTGAAAAGAAATGGTACTTATTGATTATCCAAAAAAGCAATACAATTCATCTGAACAAAATTTGTAATGTTCAGTTACCAGCATGTTGCTGGCAGGCAAAGAAAGTTTCTTTAACATAATACAAAGGGGAAGCATAGAGCAGATGTTGATCCTAGTCTCCAGACTCTTCCACATAAGATGGATCCCTTGAAAATGGCATGGACCCATCATTCAAAGTGGTCTAGAGAATATAATGAAATTCTAATGTGGGATTGGAACTTAATGATCACAAAGAAATTTTAATTCAGGATTGAAACATAATGACCTATCTTACGGTGGTCCAAAAATAGCTGAACAAGAAACATCGATAAACAAACTACAAGACTTACTACCTCCAGGATATTACTAAGCTCTCAAACATATAGTTAATAAATGGCATGCAGGTTATCAAAGTCGAATGCTGTGAGAGTAATACCAGTCATGGGTTCTTCAAATTATAATATTGAGCTTCAAGACTTTAAACATGTGATATTGCATATCTAGACTCGCTTCCCCAGGCAATACAATTCGTTTTGGAGGTACTATCTGCCCCATTAATGAAGGTATGGCTTGTATATTGATTCATTCTGTGCATTTACGAGTTTCTGGCATATACAACTCGACGTAAGAGTATGCATGCATCATATATCATGTGTTACTTTCATGCATCTCTAGAAGACCATATGCATGTGTTTCTTATGGTTCATGATAGGTCTTCGAAATATATATTAAATCATTGATAAGGAAAAATAAAAAATAAAAAAAAATAAGGGTTTTAAGGATAAAAACTAGTCTGATTAAAAATCACTCTGTAGCAGACTGTACCAAAACATCGTATGATACTAATACCACAACAATCCAGCCAAGTTGCCAACAATCAGTATTAATTCCAAACTGAGATAGCTTGGCCGTTAAATTTATTGGCTTGATAGCATATCTCTATCTAAAACCCATTGATAAGCATTTTCTTATTTTGATCCTCTTAACTTCTTCAACGTTTCAACTGGATAACCAAATATGTCATCCTCACCAAATTACACACTACACTCCAAGCAAAGGCAAACGATTACATTAGCCTTCCGCCAAGTACCTAATGGCTTCAGCATCACTTCTCAACATCAAAGAAGAGATCAAAGGTGGAAGATTACATGAACGGGGTGATATGTTAACTAAAGTGTATATATAAGCTTTCTCACTCAAAATTTTTTAATCATTTGCAGTTAGGCCATTTCCCACACAAAAGAAGATACTTCAGACTTTCAGTTACCTGAATATCCATGAGTAATGCATGCGACAAGTGAAGCAAATGCATCAAATTTAACAAAACTTCAGTATCCAAAGGTAATGTCACTAGATTATTTTAAGAGAAAAAATGAAGTGTGTTCATTTTCATACATAAATAGTCATTTACTCATACACATCACAGAATAGTATGGTTGCAAACATAGCAGAAAGAATAACACTATAGCAGGACAGAGAATCTCGATGAAGGTGCCATGATACATGTTTGCCCAGTGAGGAGTAAGACTCGTGACTCTATGACAATGTTGCATCCCATAGTAGTCAACTTCAGAAACTGAAACTCATTTTTCGCATTAGCTGAACACACAATATTCAATGATCAGAAAAGCAAAGCCTCTACAATAAAATATCATTATCCAGTAATAACATGAAGGGTACTTCTTGATTACCGCATCACCAAATTTCACATAAAACTGGTCTCAAAACAATATGCTGGCAATAAAGGCAAAAAAAATGCAACATTTGTTTAAACTAGAAACTAACTGATAATAATGAAGTGTTACTACAGTCTACTACTACAAAAACCATAATGGTACAAAATGACTAGAATAATACCATCAACATAGACTCGGTAGGTTCACCAGTTGCACGTGAACGTTTCTTCAGAAATGCTTGAGAATTGAAGACATTTGTCGTTGGTTCCTTAGAGAGAAAGTGGACACCAGGGTCTGAGAATATCCGTAAAGATGCACCCACAAAAAAATATACAGAGGAACTTACAATAAAGTTACGGTAACCACTCAGGAGCAATGCCAAAAACCTTAAAAATATCAATCTGCAAAATTATTATTAGAGAGAATCATAAACCAGCCAAACAGAGAGTTTAACATTAGTAAAGGAAATATGTCCTCTAAAAACTAGAAAAAAGTTTCTTATTCTAGACACAAGAAAAAGAGCCAAAAACACAGAGTTATAGAACTTTATAATTGACATGCAGTTGGGCACATGCCTTAGTCAATTTTACACTTGATACAGCTTTTTATTATTTTATTAAAACAATGACACTCCTAATTTATGTTCTTTATTAAATTTTTGATAATTTCTTGTTTCTAATATTTCTCTCATATGACATATCATCTCAAATGTTTTACATCAGAGCACGTGCAAATCTACATTATGAACACCTGAAAGCAACAACCTGGTCCTTCTGTTATACTAAAAAATGCTTCAATCATATCCATAGGCATCATGCATCTCTCAGTGACCATTAGATATTTCTTAAATATGCCTTAGATATCTGATTAAAATCTAACCGTTATAATATGCCACTATGTTATGGATGAATCCCACATACCTATATCAAAAGGATTCTTCTCTATGTGAAAGTTGACCTTCTAATGATATATATGATGAACCATTAGCACTGATATCATTTTTGTGAAGCATTAAAAGATTGTAAACATAAATAAAGTCATATTTTTTCCTTTCAGCTTAAGTTGTAATTTCTGTTATGCATTTTAGAACGTATATTCCTTGATTACCAGTTGTCACTAAGCAAACCACAAGTTCATTTTTCCTATAAAGCAGTAAAAGAACCATATATATGATCCCACAATTTATCACATATAAACTTATATGATATGTCCAATCAATTCTCAGATCCCATATATCAGAGCAATTAATGGAGGTAGATACTTCAACCTGAAAGCTAAAATTATCTGGAAACTACGAAATCAGACAAGTGATAGATAGCTAAATATGCAAAACAATTTCCCTTGCCTCTAAATAAATTGCATCAATCATTTTCAACAACTGATCTTCTTCCTTTAGCTATAAAGCTACTCCAAGTTATTTTATGCAAATGACTAAAAGCAAATAAGCATATTGTTCTTATCAGGGTACATGGCAAGAAGTAAACTGACTAATGTAATTGGCAAAAGGCAGACATGTCAGACTTACAAATTTAAGATGGCAACATGTTGAGAATTATAGAATTAAATGGTGCTAACATATGTGTCCAGAAAATGCATTATTATAAGCAATATGCAATCACCTAAGTTGGAAATCATGCTCATCCCCCCAGGGTTTGTTGCCACATCTAACGTATTGCTCAGACATGCTGCCAAAATTGATCTTCAGGTGATCTATCCATATAACATTTGGGTGAAGCAGCTTTAATATCTCACCACGTAAGAAATTTAGCTCAGGCTCTGGTATGGAAGGTATTTCTTCTGATGTGGTAATGCGATTGTACTCAAGATCCACAACTACTACCTGAAGGTGAAAAACATAGAAAAGAGTAAGATAGGCATGAACTCCTAGGGAGGAAAGGCATAGTGGCTATGAATCACAGAAAATGATAGAGTAAGAAAGACTATATAGAAATGCAATTGTTTATCCTTATTAAAGCATGAAAGAAATAAGGACATTTAAGTGAATGTGATGAATAAACTTATAGATAAAATATAAATGTCAATTTCAGAAAAATAGACAGTAGTTATTAGTTAAGACTCGAATGAGATTGCAGATTTCTTACTACTATAAAAAGATTAGGACTCTGGCCTACCCAACTAGTTAAATGATAACAAATTGCTGGTAATGGAGTCATTAAACATCAATACCAAATAAAACAAACAGTTCTTTCCCCAATTACTCATCAGTTAATTTTATTGTTGATACTCCACGAACTCTGAAATTATACAGTTAGCTTCAACAAAATAGGTTGGTATGATGCAGTTATAACTCAACGCTCAGAAGAGCAATCTGCCATGAATCTAGATGACCACCTATTGGCCAAGGAAATAAACCATGAATCTCAACAATTTGGGATTGGCCATATTGATTCTTTCCCATCAATGAGGTCAATTAACAGCAATATCTTTTGTCAATTTAACACCCATCAAAGTCAACTTTTGGGTATTTCTAATGAAGATTTTTTAGGTCATCCTTGACCTCACCATGCACCATCGATCCAAATTGTCTTCAACCAACCCATGCATTTCTAAATCTCCTTTGAACATGTCCAGACCAAGATTTAGGATCCGTTACTGGTCCCTTCTCACAATGATGCAGTTCTCATACATACTGGTGTACCAACACATAGCACACCAAAACTGTCAACACAGGTTCGGACAGCCCAGGTTTAGGATTTCTTTTTCAATAAATTTTACCCATTTAAGTTACTATTCAGTAAATATAGATACATTTTGACTAGAAATCAATGAATAATGATCAAAACATGTTTTAGATCTGGATTACAAATTGTATTTAGAGAAAACATGTCTTCAAGAATCCTAAACATTATATATTGAATCTAAAATTCAATTAACCTACAACCACCAAAATGATCGCTTTGAGTACACTGGAGGTGGGCCGTGATCCTCAATGTGATCAATTATAGATCAAGATTGTAATTGTGAAGAATTATATGTGCAACTATTCCCAAGTACCTAATATTAGAACAGGATCAGTGATGCAATAACACAATAGCAGTTGTGGCCTCATCATCATTCTTTTGGTAGGAGGCACCTGAGGCAAGAATCACTGCAACGAGAATGGCTCAGCAGGATGTTGTTCAGTGGAGCTATGATTATAGTCAATATACTCATGTTGCAAACTGTACCATGCATTTGACTCTAAAAAAATAACCATCACCATGAAATTGTTGGCCATGAGATCCATGCTGGTAGGAAGGCTATGGATATGATGAACATCTATCAGATTCGAGGTATCATCAACTGCCTCCCTTTGGCCTTTATCATTACAGCCATAAACAAACCACGTGAATCCATTTGTGCCGTTATGTTCATCTTAGGTGATATAAATAAAATATTATTTCTCAATTCATGCTCCTTGGCTTTGACCATCTTTGGTAAATGCATTGTCCACATTACTATCATCTCCACAGACCTCACAAAGTGTAAATTCTAAAGGAGGAGACATCTTGTCACCCAACTGTCATTGTTGCTCATGGATTGCTTCCAAAGGACCAACTAATGCTGATGAACAACCTTTTGCCTTATCACGATAGCCAAATGACTAACTCTGATATGCTGTGCCACAAATCATGAAGGACTGACTACCTGAAACCTGACCACATCCTGATATTGGGCCTACACTTCCTCACATAGATCAAAAACTGCAACCCCTATCATTCCTCTTTTTTTACTTCATTGGAAATGAAACGCAGTACATATGAAGATCTCCTACCCCATCCAAAAATTGATCATCCAGGTTCTTTGTTGCATGTACTCATGTGAATTTAGATTCCATAGTATATCCTTGCCTATCTAGGTTAAATCCACGAGTACGAGGCCTAAATCCACATGGATATCTAGGTTGGATTTATGATGTCTAGCCTTCATCTGCAAGATCCAGCCTAGATTTGTGAGGATGAAGGATGGATCCTTGTGGATCTAGCCCCAAACCTGTTATAGGACAAGAAATTACAAATCTACATGGATTTGGCTGAAAAAACTATCTCATAGCCCCAAACCTGTGCAAATCTAGGTCAAATCTACATGGATATGGCTGAGATAGGTTCATTTCATTAAAGGCCAAGAGTGAGGTCAAGGTCAGCTCGTTGCAACCAAATGACCTACTAGCAATCATTGATGAGCAAGAGTTCAGGGACAACAAGAATTCTTCTACCTTTGATCCTGAACAAGGTCTGGAATGATGATAGTGATGCATATAGTGGCAACAATGATGGTCAAGATCAGCTCGTTGCAACCAAATGACCTACCAGCAATCATTGATGAGCAAGAGTTCAGGGACAACAAGAATTCTTCTACCTTTGATCCTGAACAAGGTCTGGAATGATGATAGTGATGCATATAGTGGCAACAATGATGGTCAAGATCAGCTCGTTGCAACCAAATGACCTACCAGCAATCATTGATGAGCAAGAGTTCAGGGACAACAAGAATTCTTCTACCTTTGATCCTGAACAAGGTCTGGAATGATGATAGTGATGCGTATAGTGGCAACAATGATGGACAGGGATCATAGATTTCTGCGACACTGAGAGGTGGATACTGGATAGTTGCCATGATGGTTGATTTTCAAATAAAAATGTCAATTACAAGAACAATTGAAGAAAGAAACAAAAATTAAATATCTTCCCACATTATACTAATGTTTGTCCCAAGTGGTTTTGAACTGCTATAGTATATTATATAGAGAATCAGATACAGAATCAAGACATTCATATATTATTTTGCAACCATGAATTCTTTCCTTTCAGAAAAACTGATATACCAATTATTGTCCAAGATCCTAGGATTATGCATATTCTTGAGTTGTTGCATTAAAATCTCCAGATTGCAAAAAATAAATTATTAAGTCCTACTAATTCCTATATTATTGATTTTGGACTACCAACAGTGAACTCATATACACAATTATCTAATAAGTTATACTTGGACTTCACAATGTTGCATAAGATGCTTTCTTTAGCTTGCTTAGAAAACTTTGATTGACAAATTCTTCAAATTTCACAAATCTTCTCTAGATGCTGACCAAATTATAAGACCCAACATTATCCAGTACTGAAAACCTAAAGTGTGAGGATTAGGCGCACAGAAGTCTCATGAATTCTCAAATAGAATATGCTATAATGATGAGCATTTACATAGAGAATCAAAGTAATACAAAGAATACAAGTTTACAAAACCACAAGTTTCTGACTGAAAGGAAAATATTGGACTATATCAAACTTACACCATCCATTGTCAGAAGAGACGTGTCAACACCTGAGTGAAGTCCCATCATATATGGTGTAGGGGCATCAATGTAATCTACCCCACTAAAGAAAAGTAATGGAATGTAGACATGCTACATAAGAAAAAAAATATATGAGAAAAGTTAGAAGTGAAGAAGTTGTCAAAAAAGAACAGTCAGATTATTAGAAGAAAAATATACATGACATTGTTCTATGCTTAATTGGAAAAAGGATATTCCACTTAACTTTTGTCACAAACAAGCAAAATGTTTTGTTCTTAAAAATAGACAAATTCGAGAAGATCATGTGATGTCTCACCTGCCATCTGAAAGGATATATTAAATGACATATTGCCTCTGACACTAGAGTTAACAGTGAATACCTGCAAAACAGAACGGGGATACGCTTTCAGCACACTTTCATACCAATGATGACTATGTACTAAAGGCAACTGGTAAATGTATGACATCAGGGTTTTTAAGAATCTACTAGCTTGATATAATCCTTTAACAACCAAGAACTAACATATCAAGATCAGCAACATTGTGCTCCCTTGATGGCTTTTATTTCAATTTGGTTGTACCAAAAATGGTTGAAAGAACATGAAGGAAAAGAAGAGACCAGACTGCATATTGATCATGCTAATGATGAATATTATGAAAAAACCATTTGCAAGGATAATGTAGACGACTAGACGTCACCATTGTTGCAATGGTAAGAGGTTGGTTATGTTAGTATCTTGGAGATATGGGGATAATTGTAAATATATTGGAAAATCAAATTTGATTGATCTGTTTCCAAATTTCAAGTCCTCAATATTACAGATGCACAATCCAATCCTTAACAAAAGAGGGCTACATAATAAGAAAGGCAGGTCATAGGGAATACATAATAATGAAAAGACTTCCTTGAGTGGTTGATTGCATCAATTTTCATCTCTCGTATTTGCCTATATTTTTCCCCATTGCCTTCTAACTCTCAACTTTCTCTCTTAATCCAGATATATCTTTGCTTTATTTATCACATTATGTTCAAGCTGAACATACTTATGAAAAATTAGGTAACTCTTCTGTGCTAAGATACTCATGTCTACATAGAGAGAATGAAAGACTATTAATATTAGTTTTGTTTCTTCAAAGTTCACAAAACTGGTCAAAAAGACAGTTGACCACATAAAATCACATAAAAAATGAGTCAAGAACTGTGACACAGACCATCTTGTGACTGTGTTCTAGGCTCCATTGGGTGTTCTAGTCAGTGGGGCCACTATATCCCCATAGGGTCATGCCAATAATTCAGGCACCCAACCAAAGGCAATCGAACCTCATGCACAAGGTCACCAGGCTACCAGAAGCATCAGATCATCCAAACTCATAAGAGATGCACAGTCAAAGTAGAAGCATATCATTTGTTGACCAAATAAGTTGCACAGTATCACAAACAAATCTCATATGCTAGAGTTCCTAGTCTGGTAATGAAATCTATCTTAGGTATTACTGAGAATGTTTGAAAAGAATTTACAGATTCAGGTTATTGTTGCACTATCTGAAAACTAAAGCCTCAATTTTTGAAACAATGTATAATCCACTTAAAACTAGAAAAGTACAATTGAAATAATATAAGGACACACAAGTCAGATTATGACTTATTTGCTCGGAGTAAAATTCTTCTTTCAAGCAACACTGCAGTAAAGAACCGAATCAAGTTATCAACATCAAGGCACTGCACCAGGGGTTGAAACGAAATCTGCACACCGTTAAACAGGTAAAGTCAACATTTACTCCAAACCAGATGTTGAACAATATCCACACACAATAAATTCAGAGAACAACCAAAAAGAAAATTTTTAAATTATAGAGAGCAAAATGAACTCATACATCTGCATGAGGTAGTCCTTCCTTTGGTGGAGCCTCTACAGAAAGAAGGCAATTTTCAATAGCAAATAGTACTCGATCTTTTCCAGGTGTAGGTAAAGGAACATTTGACACCATATAGGCTATTACATCCCATAATGGCTTACTGAAATTGTAAAACATTCAAGTTAGAACACGAAAAGGCTTTATTTATCAATCATAGACACTTCAAATTGTTATGTAGAACTTGAAAGTATCCACAATTATTTCTATTAGAAGCAAAAACCATATACACGGCACAGTTACTTACTAAGGCTCCAAAACATGTCAAAATCAAATAATGAAAATTAGGATTGTCATGCCCATTGGCATGTGTATGCATATGTTGAACTATAAAATACCAAAAACTTGCTGGCACATGCTATGTCAACCCATTATGGGATACCAATTCAAATACTGAATATCAAGAATTATCATACCGATGAACATGTGTGGGCATAAGTTGAAGCATATCATGCCCAAAAAGATATTGGCAAAAGCAATGTTGACCCATTTTGGATACCAACATATGACTAAAGCTATTATTTATCTTATGCCGGACAGCACAAAGGCATGTCAACTAGCACAGGTGGATGTCAAGACATGGCATAGAATCATGATGTGCCAAAAAAAAATCAGAATTTCCCTATACCATGGCAATCCATGCTAGAAATATACACATGTTTGTAAATGTAAAAACACAACATCATAACCTCAGCATTTTGTATGTGTGCTTTATCTTTGCAAGTGTTATTTTACTCTTTAAGTTACTTATATTATGATCATAACTGGTTCACTCCATGTATAGATTTCAGTTTCGGAAACAATGGTAAATTTGCTTGAAACAACTTGTTCCAACAAGAGAATGAGATGTGGAAGGGCTTTATCAGATTAGGTCAAAACTATTTTGCAGGGTTTTTCAGATCAAACATAGGGATGGAGAGCCATAGTCTTTACTTTAAAAAGATATTATTAGTTTGATTCAAGGAACTCAATTTTGGGTACCAGACCCATACTTGTCCATGGCCAGACTGGTCTGGGTCCAGTCCATGCCAGTGTACCAATACACAGTATGCTAGCAGTGTACCATGATACCAGTTTGCTGCAAGAGGAAGGAGGAGAAGAAGAAGAAGAAGAAAAGGAAGAAGAAGAAAGGAGGAGGAGGAGGATAGGAGGGGAGGTGGAGGTGAAGGTGGAGATAGAGGAGATGGAGAGGAAGTACTGGTTTGGAGGTGGATGGCAAGCAACAGCGTGCAGGCAGTGGGCGCACAACATTTGATCAACAGCAACATGCAGGTGACTCGCGAAGTTCTCGAATGACCACTTCGTGAGATAACCTAGAGTTTTCTAAAAATATGATAAACCAAACTGGACTGCCCAAAAATTAATTGCATTCTGGTTTATGCCCAAACCGGTAAATACCAAACAGTAAGGACCGGTCTGGGCGAAATCATATTTCTTGGTTTAATTCTTGGCCCTAAAAGTGTCATCTAGCTGCATCAATAATCTATTTGTGTATAGAGGCAACAATTACCACTCCAGGACTTAAGATCTAGCCAAAAATCCATGAGTACAATATGGTATGTCAAACAAAGGTTCTTGAAGAAGGTGATATGAAGCCAAAGGTTTTGCTTGTCTTTTATCATTTGAATTACTAATTATATCAGATTAAATCTAGATTTTGAGTCAAAACAAAATTTTCTATTTCTACAATTTTTGAAGTGATTGTCAGTTCATCTTTTGGTAGGAGTCCAGATACATTTAATCTAGAGTCTAGATTCTAGACTTGTTTAGTTGATCTGAGTCCTAGTGAAATGAGTTATACTTAAGTTCATCAGTCCTGCTAAAGTCAAAGTTTAGATTCTGATTAAATCAACTTTAAGTAAAATTTGAGTATATCTAGAGTTGCTATGCACATAATGATTGTCAGCTAATAATTCCTATGTATTGAAGGGCTGAGGAACAAGATAGCTGCCACAAACTACTGGAGTCCTGAGGACCCAAACTTTTATCGTATTATGGCTGCAACAGACAAGATAAATGGCGACTACAAGAGTTACTGTTTGGTCAAGGCTATATGATCATGCAACAATATCAGGAATCAAACCTCATCAGATTGAAGCAGCATACAAGAGATGATACTTGGTATTTAAAGATGTTGCATTCACTGGTTTTCCGGAATCTGGGGTAACCTGTCACATCAACTAGGTACCAATTTTAAACAGAACGATCTAAAAAATACCAGCTTTTCCATATTTGTGATAAGATATAACGAGACAAGGAAAAGTGCAAGTGATAGGATAAACTGTGAAGACAAGTCTCTTTCATCTTGATATACAGTCCACCTATTTAATTTCTTAAGCTATTTACCTACTATGGAGATTAAGTTTAGTCTTTTTGATGCTGTATTAGGATTACTTGATCAATGAAATTAACCATTGGCCAATTAGATCTAAAGGCATGTGGCCGTGGTTATCCAGGTTCTTTATTTTGAGTTTGTTTCACACAGTTTCTTGCCATGGTGTTCCCTTTCTACATCTCTCATCCTCCACTGCTTTCAATATATCTACCTTTATTATAACTACCTTACCGGATTTGGGACTTCCATATAGAATTGAAAGACTTACAGATAACCATAAGATTGTGACAGACTATTTAACACTATGACTGCACAAGCTATCAGTAGTCCCAAATATGACATCAAAGACAAACTTCCGAAAAGATTTGGTAGAAATATAAAATCCCAACAACATTTAAAATATTAAATCATCAGCCACTATGCAACCCTATGAGGTCAAATACGGCTGTTTATACCACCACATAGATATTCACATACTGCTATTGTTATCAAACACTGTATGTGATATGGTCCAAAGATCAAATGTATATTTGACCACAAAAAAATTTTCAGAACCTTGGTTAAGTGACTCTTAAGCTAACTAATAAGAAAATGAACAATTATTTATTCTTTCCTATCTTACTAATACTCTTTTGTAGACTTAAAAAGGCCTCAAACTTATTGATTCTGAATTATTCTGAAACTAACTAAAATTAACTCAAAAATGAAAAACTATGATAGGGAACAAATCTGAACCCGAGATTTGTCAACCAGGCCTCAACTAAGATCTAATCTAACCTTAATGACCCAAAAAAACCTAGATCCAAACAAGAGGGTGTGCCAGGACTTGGTAAAAAGATGGACAAGGATGAAAAAATTAAGGATGTTTGTAATAAAAATGCTTGCCCCTCATAATAAAGTGAGGACCGCAAATTGGAACTTGACAATAAGTGAATGAGAAAAGAGAGTTTATTTTTGTGCTGCAAGTTCAGTCTCATAAGCTTTATAATGAAGAGTCACAAGAGTAAAAGTGTAAAATCATGATTTAAAATAACGCTCCAACTGATAAGTATCAGTCAATCAAACACCAGTAATGGAATCATAAGTTCAGTTCCATTTGGTGTACAATCTTTTACTGTTCTTTCCTCAGCGATATTGGATGGTACACGTTGATATACTGGCATATGCAAAATCATGTTCACCACATGATAAAAAGTAATGTAACATAGGCACAATTTAAGCACAATGCTGATTGATCAATAGTAACTCCAAGAAGAAGACAGACGATTTACATAAAATGTATTACCTGCTGCCAGCAGGAGAAAAGCAGAGAATGAACAACTCTTCCAGTGCATCCTTGAGAACTTGAAAACTGGGTGAACGAGATACAACACAAATGCATTTATCAGCAAAGGAATTTGCTGGTATCTGATATGCTTCAATAATATCTTCACAAACTGGGTCACGAAATGCAATGCACGCTACATAAATTTTTGACCCATCTCCCTCTGCAGATAAAATTTTATATCAACACATACCAAAAGAATAATAAAAATGTCCTCATACAATTTTAGAAAAAAAAACACCAGGCAGATGGAGGAAAACTGCAATAGCAAGAATCACATAATAAACGATCCTAAGCAATGCGTCTAACAAGTTCAAACAACTTGTACACCTTGTGCAAACAATTCTGAGGATACAAGTCAAATTCCAAATAGTGACATTATTTGCTAAAGATGGCCTTTCTGATGAACGATTGCTAAATTTGCCACAAATTTTATGGACTTCAAATAATGTCATAATAGCAACTATTAGTTACTATATAGAGGATATCAAAGAAAATAAAATTTTATCTGGTTCATTAGGATTTGAAAAGTATTCAACTACATAGAGCAATTCTTCTCCTTTTGGGCTTGGGACCGAAGATAAATAAGGTTTAACAAGAAGAAAGCAAACAATCTCTTCTTTTGTCTCCCAATTTTCTTTTCAAATATTGCTTTGTCCTACAGGATATATGCACTTGATCATGAAGTATTACCAACCCAACATATAAACTCAGATTTCGGCAACATCATCAATGATTTTTGCCTAGAGTCTCGTGGGATTGGAAGTTCAACCCCTGCCAAAAAATCCTACAGGCTATTAGTTAATAAACATGTTATACAACCACAATTATGTCATTTTTTATCATTGAGCAACTGATTCAGAATACTCAATGAAACTAGCAGATCACATAGCTACCAAGATCATTTGCAACTGAGAAACTGACAACTGTTTCATAAGTTGCCGGATAATTTGAGGTAGTTTGGCAACATCTAGTACAATCTTATATTAGTTTCCAAGAGTGCTGAAGAAAATTAAAAAAGAAAGTTGAACGAAAGGAAAGGGACAATCATAGCTTCAATGAAAATTCTAAATAAATTGGAAGGAGATGAGCCTTGAATATAATTGAAAATTTCATTCACATAAGATTGATCTTGATTTAATACCACAAAAAGATGAAAATCTATCAATCAGACACATCATCGAAAAGAATATTGTTCCCAGAATCAAATATGAAATTTATCTTCTTCAGAGAAAGAAAGAAATAGATGATAAATACTTTGATGTGATGTAATCTTTCCTCAGTTCTCAATTTTCCTTTTTTTTTTCTTGTACTTGGAGCCTACAAAAAGAGGGGAAAGATTGTAATTGATATATGGAATAAATCAATGAATGAAGAATGAGTTATTTTCCCACATCATATGTAAGTGGTGTAAAGCCACATTTCTAATACCCAACGGTGAGAATCTTATCCATCCATGTGTGGGACGTGCAGAGATGTGAAACAATTATCCACAGGAGTTTCCTCTTGAGATAGACTGAGTTTGATAGTTATCATATTTTTTATTATTTTTTCCTATCATTATATTTTTCTTCCTCTCTCGTTCCTTTCTTCTTTTCTTACAAATAAATAAATATTTTCTTTGTTTGCCACAAATCTGTCGTATATGAGATTTGACATCAGAGCTATTTAACCTACATCAGCGTGATACCCTAGCCTAAAAGACCACTTTCTCTTGTTAGTTTCATTGAAATAATTCCATATTTGAAATAGTCCGATTGAAAATTCTAAAATTACATATATTTTAAAAGGTACTAATGCTTATTTCTAGGTACATAAATAGTGGAGATCAAAAAAATATTGTTCTTAAGGCTGTCAAATTAATTCATGTTCATGAATAATTGAAACCCAAGCTCTTGACTCGAGCTTGCCTCTTCTTCACAATCACATTGATCCAAACTCAAAAAAAATTGTTTTTTGTTCCCATAACAAGTTTAACCCATGGGTCTTGGTTCAATCGTATTCCCCTCAATAAAGGCTTGAATTTAAAAAATATAATGTGATAATTATATTTGTTTACCACAAATTGTAAATGCAGATCTAATAGACATATAATTTTCTCCTACTAGCTATCAGACTTTGATATAAAGGTCAAGATTTCATCATAGCTTCTATAATTAATTTAAGTTAAAATATACAAAAAAATATTTGTAACGTTATATATTTTGTCACTTCAATCAAATTTGTGAATATAATAAATATATATTTTTCTACTACAAGCTTATAGATTATGATGTAAACGTCGAATATTCATCATAGCTTATGTAAGAAACTCTTATTCTCATTTGCATTGTTATACTCTTCCATTATTCTCTAAGATCCCATTATAAACCCCCGTCGTTTGCCAGTATTCATCGTCATTGTTTTCTCAAACGACCTTCCTTTAGGTCCTCTTCCAGCCAACTCTAGATAGGGGTATAAAAATAGCTAGGTGTACATGAATAACACAAACTAGACTATCAAGCTCAAGACGACCACAAATAGCTCCAGGTTCATTTTGCCAAACACAAACAAGGATCATTGCACTCATTGTGATTTCTCTACTCCCTTAATTGCCCATACATAATGGCTAAAAAAGCCATATAATACCTTGAGTTCATGTGTTATAAGGTCAACAACAAATTAAATGATAAATCTACATATAACAATGCCTATCAGAAAGTAAGAATAAGATAGATGAGAATGACAAAATGGATGGATGTGTTTCTGATGTAGCATTAAATGAAACCGTGAGAAATTATCAAATGCTTCAAAAAGTTAAAGATAACACGATCTTAGAACAAAATAGGGCAAAATTGTCTAAGAAAATTTTGACATGTACAAATGAACATATAAGTGCACTTAAGACAGGTGACTATTTAGATTAGAGGTACCAAACTAGAAAAAGACACCCAGAGAAAACTTGGTTAGAAATAATAAGAACAATGAATATGTGACCTAAATTGCAAGAAATGAACCAAGTAGCCAACCACAAATATTCCAGACAAAATCTTATTGTTGCTTCTGAGTTGCTCAATGTCAGGACAACTCAGAAGAGCAGCATCAATGTTGAATGACACTAATTTTCAAGTAATGCAGTTAGATCAAGTTTTCACAAGAACAGGGTTGTAGCTTCTGAGTTGCTCAACATCTATGGTTTTTTATGTTACGGACATCAAAATAAAAGCTGAAAAAATAATCCTGGTAAACCATTTGAAATTAAGCAGAAGATCATCAATACCTGTTAGAACAATCGGATAACTACGAGGGTATGTTGTTACATCATCCGAGTTAAACCCTGAAGAATAGAATTCCACCCCTGCAGGTAGAACGCACTGCAATAGTAGCATTCACCATCAGAATAAAGGAAATAATTGTCTTCTAGTAAGTCTTTATCTAGTATACCTTGTTCAGAGTTCAGAAAATGTTGATGTGCTTTCTCAATTATCAAGAAATGTGTCGAACACAAGTATATTCCAACTAAGCATCCGAAAACAACCAACCAAGTGAATAACTCGAATTAAGCAGAAAGGTTGTGTTCGGTAAGATTGACATTTACGGATCTAGGCCTTGTTTGAACTTACATATGTTCCTTTCCCATTTTAGATGAGGACAACAAAATAGGCCCACTTACAACTCAAATTGGGTAGGTTTAAAAGATTAAAAGAAGAGAACCTGAATCAAAAGAAAATGACTAGCAGAGAGATGGGGAAAGAGAGAAGGAGATGAAACATACGGTGGGGAGCTGCGGGGGCGGGGGAGGGTAGAGGGAATGGTTGGAAGGAGGGTACTGGTCAAGGAGGGAGGGCATGTACATGACCTCCATCCCCTGGAACCCCTTGTTCCCCTCCAGGGTCCGGATCTCCGGCCCGATCCCGCACACCACGAAGTACTCGAAGATCCTCGACGACGCCGAAGCCATCGGATCCAACCGCAAAGGAGAGAGGAGGGGCAAGAAGAAGAATCGATCCCTGATCTCTCCAACCTCTCACCCTCCCGGACCCGCCGTCCTCGATCCACGACCGGATCTCAACGCCGAGCGTTTCCTGATCGCTTGATCCACCGGCTCCTCCTCGTTCGCCTCGATTCTCCGATGGATCTCGATGTGGAGCAGTTCTTCGTCGCGACTTCAAAGGGAGGACGGAACGAGGGCGACGGCTTCGTCTCCCGAGCGGGATTTTTGTTGCCGCGTTCAACGGCTCGCTCGAAGTGGCGGAGAGAAGGTGGGCAGGTCGGTTGTCGGAGTATTATTAGCGGGGATGATAATGGATCGGATTTTCTTATCTATCCTAATCCATTAATCCGACAAAGTGAATAAATAAATATATATATATATATATATATATATGATAATAGATTGGATTTTCTTGTTCGAGGGTGTCGAATCCTATAAAATTATTAGGAGCATTTTTAAGAAATGTATATACCTATACTAGTTGGGGATCATAGGATTTAGATGATATTTAAGTGCATGATTCAATGTACTTAACAAAGTCTTTTGTTTAATGGATATTCTGAATCATTATTTTTCAAAAGCCCTTCTGTAATAGATTTTCTGATTTATTATTCATTTGATCAACATTAATTATGAAGGAATTATATATTTATCTCAAACCCAATCATATTAGTAGTGCGTTAGATCAAAGTTATGAGAACACTTATTTGTTCGATCTTATCATTGTAGTCTAGCTGATAATCTTATGTTAATCATATAATATCAAAACATCTACGTATATAACATTAAGATGTCGATCATACGATGTTGAAGTATTGATCGTAACTCCACTAACATATCATATTACATGAGTATATTCCAGTTTTTCATTATACATAATTATCATTTATATTATATAAAAAGAATGATGGATGAGCACTTGTATACATACACTTAGGTTGCCATACTCGAAGTATTTTGTATGATATTTTAGCCAACCGTATTTTTTATACTAACCCTCATCTCGATACATACCATGTATGACAAAAAAAATATAAATATGTTATTCATTTGTCTTTCTTCACTAATAAGCCAATTATGTTTCCCTTCCTATTGTAATCAAATTTTTAATTTAGTCATAGTATTTTTTTGCTAATGAAATATAAGAAATAACTATTCGATATTCCAAGTAGGATGATATCATTTTTATTAGTAAATTAAATAAATATTAAATATTAAATAAATATAAAAATTAATATATATATATATATATATATATATATATATATATGGCTCACTGGGATTCCTCTTTTTCATTCCTCACCAAGTTAAGCGAGAGAAATAAAAAGTTGTATCCTACTAAGAAGAGGTATGCACTCATCTTTCTTGAAAAATAAAAAATTTTCTTTTATTCCTTTCCTTTAAATGATTGTAATTTTATTTTTGGATTAAAATATGTTAAAATTATTGATACCATATGGATTTTTCAAATTTTTATCTTAAACACATGATATGTGATTTTTATTATATTTATATAATACTTAATTAAGAATATTATTTTATCTTTATTTACTTTATTTTTTTAATATATTACTATTTATTATATTTTAATGATTTATTACTAATAAATAGATGCTTGATTATAATTTTATAATATCGTGAATCGAAATTGAGGGAATTGATTAGGATTTAGGATGAAATCAATAGGTCACAACCCATAAGCTAGGCCTAATCGTAAGTCAAGCTACAACCCATGTCCCAGGCTCAACCAGCAGGTCAAGCCTTAACCCGTAGACTAGTTCAACCCAGCTCAACATGGGCAATCATATGTAGTGCACATGACCAATCCAGGGGTTATAGGCTAACTCAGCCTGGTGTGGTGCATATATAGTCATGTGTGATACACATAAGTTGGCCCGACTTAGCTTAGTGTTATGTAGTCTAGTCTATTGCTCTTATTTTATTTGATTTAGGCTTAAATATTGATTCAACCATACTAGATTTGATTAATTGATTCAGGGTGATTCCGAATTCGTTTGACTTATTTTTAATCTAAATTAAAGATCAAAATTATACTAGTATATGGTGATTTCAAACCAATTAAATAAGGATTAGAAATCGATTCAACTAGGTTTTAGTTAAATTAAGTTTAATTATACTGATTAAATTATGGTTTAAATCAATTAAGGACTAATTAATATCATATGACAATAATGATGTTTGAAATAAATTTGTTAATATACTATTTCATCTTGATGTATCATGACTAGTATGAGATGATATTATTTTCCTATCAAAAGTATCAATAACAATTCTTTTCGAGAATTAACAGTCCATTACACGTGGTAGTTAGATGATTCTTTTATCCGTTGTTTAGAGGAATATGTTCACACTTTAGTAGGTGAGGGGAATTATTTCATCCATTATTGAGAGTGCGATATAAGTTTATCTCTATCTATTATTGAAAGAACACAAACTCATCCCATAAGATAAAGCCTTTTTATTATTGAGAGAATACTCTTTTGAGTATTTAATATATGTTAGTAAGATGATTGATTTTTAGTCATGTATTCATTTTATAATTGACTTATAGGGTTCATACTTAATGTTGTTGAAATTTTTTTGTTTTTAATTTTCATAGTAGCCTCCAATAGTACTATACTACATTCCAACGAAGAGCAAATATTCCTTTATCGCTAGACAGAATCAATTAAATTTATTTTTGAATTAACATCACTATATAATAAATATTTATAAGTTATGTAAGAAAATGATGTTTATTTATTTGGCTTTGGATGTATTTGTGGAAAGATTATTATGATCCTATAAAAAAAATTCATGATACTATATTTTTTATAGTATCATATTTGACCTAGTATTTGGGCATAATAAGGAGACTCGAGTATAAAAAGGTTACTAGTGGAGTCAGATGACTCGTCATGATTTTGAACAACCATTGGGCTATATCTCATATGCACTATACTAACGTTTGATTTGAGCTATACTAAGTCTTTGACGAGGGCATCATACTTTTGACTGACCAAATTATAATACTCTAATTAATCCTATATCGAAAGTGAATAAAATTAAGATTAACTTATAAATATTTGATAAATATATTACTATCAATTTTATTTTATCTATTTTCATCAGTAATCTAGTTTAAATGAACTTGATAAAGTCATGAGGCCCGAGTTGTAACATGCATGCTCCTCTTTTTTATTGGCATCACATATTATCCTCTCGTATCCCACCCTCTATTTTTTAAACAAATCCCCTGAATTTATACATGGGATAAAAAAAAACATAAAAGATCGCCTTTATTCACAATTATAATCAAATTTCATCTTCATCCCTTATCATTTGTAAAAAAGAAAAAAGCATCATTATCAGATGATGACCAAAAATGTCATCGGGTCACACCATAATCTTGATTAGAAACATGCAGGGAATAAATGTCTGATAAGATACATCACAATATTGTTTCACAATTTTTCCTTCCGAAGAGTGAAGGACCTAAATGACGAGTTATTGTACGCTTTACTAGTTAAGAGTGAACAGTTATTAAGTCCCTTTAATCCAGATGACAATAATAATTGTGTATAAGATTATGTTTAACAAGATAATAGATCAATTATTTCATTATATTATATTATGATAAATGATATTAGAATCGAATTAGCATGATTATGAGTTATGAGATGAGTTTTAAGTCTCGATAAGCACATTGAACCTTAACCTGGAAAGATTTAACTACCCCTACACATGGAAGGATAACCATGGTTTATATGTTACCTTGTAATTCCATGGGTTTGCACTATGGATATAATACTTTTATATGATATGATCATTCGATTTTTCAATGGCATGCACATGTTTTTTTGTTCTAAGCAACATCTATAATTTATTTTGTTGTAGATAGGGTTTTAGTTGACTCGAAGTTCACTTAGACTTATATATATATATATATATATATATATGAAAAATATTATGAAAAATATTATTAATATTCTGATCAGCACAATGTGGCCCTATTCTATATGCACGAGATCGTCCAAAGTATAAAGCATCTCCTCTCGATATATCACTTATACAAAGATTGAAATTGAGATAGGCTTTTGAGTCTATCTCTCCGATACTCAAATTAGTTTTGAGATGTACTTCTCATTCTTTTTTTTTCCTTCCTAATTTATAGCTAAGGGTGTGCTTTTATGCTGACCTCGAAGAGAAGGAATATCCCATAAAGGTTCTATAGGGGAAACAATTCGTAACCAACTTAAGCTACCTCTTTGATTTCTAAAAATATTTTTATGAATATTTCGCAAGGGAGGTAATTAGTAACTGACCCGAGTTACCTCTTAGACTCCTACGAATATTTCGTATGGGAGATAATTCAATAATTGACCTGAGCTATATTTTGAATGTTTAGCAACGACATGTGGGCATCGAGTTATTTGGGCTTTTTTTTTCCGGAGAACTTATGTGATATTGACGTGATAGATGATAATTGGTTGATTATGTATTTCCTATCAATATCTTATGCATGTAAGAAACCTTGGTTTAGGAGAAGTGATCCGATGGAGATCCCTCGGCGAGGAGAGGAGCATGCTCATGTTGTTCTTGCCTCTTATCTTTCGTGTGATGAGTCATTATTTTCATTTCCTATAATTCTGTAACTATCAACTTGCATCATTATTCTCATATATCGTAGAAGGAGAAGCAAAAGAAGAACGATTTCACTGTAACTATGCACGAGACAAAGCAACTCAGAACGCCAAAACAATGCCTTGCATGAATTATTCGGTAGTCAGATCACACATGCAGAGAAAGTTGCAATCAGCGATATCAGGTCGAGAAAAGACACTACAAAGCAGCGGCGGCGGAATTGAGATTGGAGTAATACTTTTAAAAGAAGAAAGACCATTTGTATTTTTCAGTAATAAGTTAAGTGAAGCACGCCAAAAGTGGTCTACTTATGAACAAGAGTTGTAAGTGATACAAGTTTTACGGAATTAAATATGTTACTTGATTACGCGTGAGTTTGCAATATATTTAGACCATGAAGCCTTCCATTTCAAGAACCATAATAAGATGCATGTAAGATGGGCTTCCTACATAAAGCAATTTATCTAAGTAATCAAACACAAGTTTAGTACTTCCAATCGTGTTGCTGATGCTTTGATTTGAATAACAACTTTACTAGTTTATCCAAGTAATAAAGTTATAAGGTTTGAATGCTTGAAGGATTTGTATGCTGAAAATAAGGACTTCTTTTGAGAGAAGAATTTGATAAGATAATTTATAGATGATTTTCATATCCATGATGGTTACTTATTCAAAGATAATAAGTTATGTATTCCGAGGATGTCCTTACGAGAAAAGATTATTCGAGGTTTACATAGAGAATGATTCAACAAACATTTCGAGCGAGAAAAAATAATAACAAGTGTTGAGGAGAGATACTTTTGGCCACAATTAAAAAAGGATGTAGGTAATTTTGTAAGAAAATATTTGGCTTCTCAAACTACAAAAGGCTAATCGCAAAACACTAATTTATATATGCCGTTACTAATTCCAAAAGGCATTTAGGAGGATTTATCAATGGATTTTATATTAGACTTACTAAGAACTTAGAAGGGAATTAATTTTATGTTTGTGACGTGGATCAATTATCCAAGATGGCTAATTTCATATCATGTTGTAAGCTATTCTTACAAGAATTTGTACACCTATATGGGGTACCAAAATCAATCATTTCTGATAGAGATTCTAAATTCCTATCTCATTTTTTTGTTGGCATTGTGGAAAATATTTAACGCAAGTTTGGAGTTTAGCAGCATAGCTCACGCACAAATTGATGATTAGATGGAGGTAACTAATATAACTTTTTGGAAACTCGATTCGTTACATTTGTGATGATAAACCAAGATAATGAGATTTTGTACTCACAAAAGTTGAATTTGCTTATAACAACGCAATTTATAATTTTATCAAAGTGTCACCATTTTTTATTGTTTATACAAAAGTGTCAAAGTATACTCTAGATTTAGTTTGCCTACCAAAAATTTCTGGAATGAGTGTAGCAAGCTAACAATATAACTAAACAAAAACAATCAATCTAAACTAAAGTGAAGAAGAAGTTTGAAGCTATTAATACAAGTACAAGGAAGCAATTGATAAGCACCGGAGAAATATGATCCCTATAATGTCTTAAAGAAAATAGAGATTTCTCTATAGTCACAACAAATTCAAGCTGAAGAAATATGATCCCTATAATATTTTAAAGAAAATCAATAACAATGCTTATACGAATGATTTATTAGATCACTAGGAAATCTCAAAGATCTTTATTGTTGTATAATTGTATTATTACTTTTCAAATGGGAATTTATTATATCAGACATAAACTCGAGAACGAGTTTTTCTCAAATAGGGTGGATTAATATAAAACAAGAAAAATAAGACTTTTAAAAAATTAATAAAGTTAATTTTAAGAAAAACACTAAATAAATGTGTAAAATTACCTACTTATTACTTTTATTTTTTATTTTTTTTAATTATCTTATATAGTTAGTTAATTAATTTTAAAAATAAAAAATTAATATAAATAAAAAGTCTCTAAAAGCTTATGAGATCATTAAAAAAAGTATTGTAAAAATCTTCTCTAATATAAAATGTTAATTTCCTCTTTACATTTTATAAGATTATTTTGCTAAAATATTTTTTAATAATAATTTTTTTATTTTGTCCTGAGCCCATGTTCTCTCTAACGAATGTGTCGTGAGGGAGCAACCACGTATCTAACCTACGATAAGAGATAAATATTTTCCCATTAAATAAAATTTAATATAGATGAGATGAACATGTCCGCTCTGTCTCTTACGTATCTGACCTACGACGAGAGATAAATATTTCCCTGTCAAATCAAATTTAATGTAGACGAGACGAGCCACGTTCTCCCTATCTTGTATGTTATTTTCCTTTCTTATAATTGTGTAAGCTTATTTGTCTGTATGTTTGATCAAAATGAATAGGTTAAGCATTCGTTAGGTCTCGGTAATTTTCTTCATACACATCGGTGTTGGAGAAACAAAGCACCAATGAACACCAAACCGCTGCCTTGCGTGAATTATTTAGCAGCCGGATAACACTCACACGGAAGGTTATACCAGCGACATCAGGTGCAGAGAAGATACTACGAACAATCTCCTCTGTTATTCCAGCAAATCCATGCATCACGCATGCAGCGGCGGCACGAAAGCTGCGGGGAGCGGCCGTCGGGGGCGCTACTGCTCCGGGTTGCATCGCTCACCGCAGTAGTCGTTGATGATGTCGTAGCAGCGGCATTTGGGCGGGTACGACCTTGTGCAGATGCAGGTCTTGCAGTTGGGGTCGCAACCTCCGATCAACTGGTCGGTGCACCGGCACTGCGGCGGGATCGACTTCGTGCACGAGCAACTGTCGCAGCACGCCCATGGCTTCTCTCCCCCTACCTCCTCTCCGATTCCTGCACACACACACACACGCGCGCGTACATATAGAGATATAGATCAGCCGGTACACCACAAGAAACATTGAGAGATCTGCTTCAAGTACCTTGGCTTGGCAGGAAGATATCAGGGTCCTCTCGGGCAGCGGAGAGGCTGACAAGAAACACCAAGGCCAGGAAGGCCACAACAAGGCCAGCGCTCCTCATCTTCCACACCAAGAACTTGGTGGCTAGTAATGGAGGATTAGAGATGAAGCCTGGGATGAGTGATTTACTCAGCCATCAAAGCCTCTTTATGGAGAAGAACCTGCCACAGCTTTCGGGAGAAGGGCATGAACGTGTTAAACGTGGTGACAGTGACGCGGGTGATCTCTTTCATGGCATCTAAATATCTATTTATCCTCTTTCTCTTCGTCGGAGGAACTCTTTAATATCCCACCCTGACCTACTCTCTGGCCATTGTCGAGTTTCTTCTTACTTTATCGGGCGGTCTAATACAAAAAGTCAGCTTTTGTGGCTGTAGATATCAGTGCAAAAGATTCTCTCTTCTTAACTGTCGGCCTCACAAGTCTTGTCGGCGTCGTGACTCGTGAGATCTTTTTGCTCATAGACTTGTCACGAGCACCAACATGTCCGCGTCTTGAAGATGTAGTCAAAGTTGCCTGCTGTGCCCATTCTCTTTGAATCACAGAGTAGGTTAGATCGTCTCGATCGATTGGATTTTAACAGCAGATACTCAAAATACCACATCGCTGAGAGGGAATGTAGTGTGTTCTTGGCAGCAGGGAGGCTATCAGTAACTATTGAACATCAAGACGGCCACAACAGGACGAGTCGAGTCCCTCCTGCGAGACTTTAAGAACTATACTGTCACTGTGGATTTGAAAGTCGATGAGGATGAGGACGAGGATGAGTGTCCTGCAAACTTGGGGTGTGAGCAGGAGGAGACATCGAAGGAGGGGTGGATGCGTGGAGCCTTCACAACATCACATGGAGGTGTCGGAGGGATCATGAATGCGGTGCCGAGCTCGGTGGCAGCGTTGTTCTTCGTTTGGGGAGAGAGAACAGTCAATGCCACTTCGGCTATATATATTTTACCATTCCATCTATACTATAAAATATTTATTTAATTAATTTATTATAAAAAAAACCACTTATGATAGAGATCCATTACTATTTATTAAAATTATTTTTTTTATTTTTATCACTAATTTGAGTGTTAAAAAAATCATATTGAAAAATCTGTTTGATTTTAATTTTTATATAAGTCGGGATTAAAATAAGCATTTGAGTCTCTCTCAACCTTCCAACTGAGTATTGAAGTTTTTTCTGAGATCACATAAGATATTTTATGTATTCGAATTGAATTAGACTAATCCGGATATTATCATATAATACTAGAAATATGTCTAATATAAGAAATTATAGTGTCGAAGACTCCATAGAATTTTAGTATTTTTATTCAATCTATCCGTAACTGATAGAGCACAATTTGGTAGCACATCCTTTGGCAATAGTCCGTAGCCACAACAGCACCGACGTGAAGCTTTAAAGTTGATGTAACGAACCACGTCAGCATGACACCTCGAACTCAGACGACCATCCTCTCACATCATACAAAATCGTACAAGATGCACCGCACGATACAGAACTGTTCTCGAAAAGTTTGGGATGGTACTGTTGGGTACGAAACTACCTTGAAAAGCTCGGGACAACGTCGCAAGGCGTTGATCCGTGCAAGCCAACCGACGTTCGCACGAAAGATATGGGCCGACCGCTTAAGGGGTCAACAGTCATTAATGAACTAGGTACGACCAACCCCTTGGGTGTAGGTATAAAAATCCACCACCAGATTAGCATCGGGAGAGGACTTTTCGCACATTCAACTCACTCTCATTCCACTCACGGCTAACTTAAACTTCGGAAAGATCGAGTTGGGAAATCTTCCTCCTAATCTCGATCTGTGTGGAGGGGCTAACGATGATATAGCATGACAAAGACTCATAGCTTAACCTAATCTGATGCATATTTTAATTATCCGAGTTTTTGTATGGTCAATCTTACATAATGGGATCGGATCAGGAAGTAGGTCAATCTTACTTCCCAATTATGACATAAAGGTTGACTAATAATAATCATATTATGCATACGCTTTGTATTTTATCTTTGAATTGCTGGTTCTAAAGGAGCACCTCCGGTCCACCATGATCGTTCCTTGTCCGTCGTTAAGATCATATCCTCCAACCAGCAAAACCAGAAAAAGATGCTTTTACCCGACATTTGTTCACGCTGCTCCGCCGTGATCTCGTGGAGCTTCCTTGGATTTAATGGTCTCGGGTCGAAGACGACAAGAGTTTGTCGACCGCGTTCCATCTGAGAACGTGCGTGACCTACTTCGTCGGAGTTGGCATTTGGATAAGGACGACGCTGCAGACTCGAGAGTTTGAACATAAGAAAATAGTTCTCGGGAATACCGCATGACTTTGGAAACGGCAACACTGATCTGAATTCTTTTTATGCAGTACTTCTTGATGTCTGAATTGATTGAACAATGCAGAGGTTAAACAATTTTATAAATATATATTTTTAATATAATGCAAGAGGATAAAGCAAACACATGGAAATATTAAGAGAGAAGAGAGAGAAATATAGTTGGGGTTTGTTCTTTCATTCTGACACTACAACAAGAAGGCTTACTGTCAAATAATTTCTCTTCACATGTTTTTGATCCCCCACAACTTTAGACTGTTAAATAATTTATCTTTATAATTGATTGCATGAATATTTATAGTATTTAGATTAATTTAATTTAAAATTTAATATGATTAAAAAAAATTCAAATATTTACTCGTGATCGACTGATATAAAGACTAAGGTTAGATGAGATTCACTCGACACTTAAATTAATAGTTAATAAGAGTAAAATAATTTTAATAAATAATTATTAATCTTAATTTTTTTTATAATAGATTAATTTTAGAATATTTTATAAAATATTTTTTATCATTATCATTTGCACTTTACGATAAATTAAATTATTAAAATCTTTCTCAACTAAAATTATCATTATGATAAACAAGTAAATGATACTTCAATGACACTAACAATCTTGAGATGTCTTAAATAGTGCACGACACACATATTTCATCTTTGAATTTGAGTTAGACCGAAGCTAATCAGCTGATCGAAATAACCTAAATTAACTTATTTAGATTCTTGTTTTCTCATAGCACAGAGAATTGGGGGAGAATATTTTCCCGGACAAGCATGAATATTATAAGTCTGTCACACTAAAAATCAAAGTAGAAGCTTTCTTGTCTTTAGGACTCCCAAGTGCACTGTATATTTTGTCTAGTGGCGGCCAGCCGATGGCGTCCTTCTCCACCACGTTTGACGCATGCATGCCCTTTCTCCAAATGCTGTGAGAGGTTCTCTATAAAATGGCCTGATGCCTGGCCAAATCCCTCATCTCCGATCCTCCATTACTAGCTTACAGCTGAGTGCGAAGTGGTCGGTGTCGGAGATGAGGAGCAGTGGCCTTGTGGTGACCTTCCTGGCCTTGGTGTTTCTTGTCAGCCTCTCCACTGCCCGTGTAGACCCTCACCTCCTCCTCCTCCTCCCCAGCCAAGGTACGTACTTGGAGCCGATCTCTCAGTGTACTGGTTGATCTACGTCTCTATATATATGTGTGCAGGAAACGGAGAGGGATTAGCGGGAGAGAAGCCATGGGCGTGCTGCGACATGTGCCTCTGTACGAGGTCGTTCCCGCCGCAGTGCCGGTGCACCGACGAGTTGATCGGAGGCTGCCACCCCAACTGCAAGAACTGCCACTGCACCAGGTCGTTCCCGCCCAAATGCTACTGCCGCGACATCATCTACGAGGACTGCGGCGACCGCTGCCACCCGTAGCAGTATATGGCTCTTGCGCCGCCCTCGCCGCCGCTGCTTGCCGATGCATGGATTCGCTGGAATAAGAGCGGAAACTGTTTGTAGTATCTTCTCTCAGCCTGATATCGCTGGTCATGACCATCGCTGTAAGCGTTATCTGGCTGCTGAATCATCCTCGCAAGCCAGTGGTTTGGTGTTCTTAAGTGCTTTGGCTCGTTCTTGGTTGCAGCAGATTCGTTTCTCTCTCCTTCGACGATGCGTGAAGATAACCAAATAAGCTTTCAAAATCATATGAAAGGAAAATATAATATCAGAAAATATTTATATTTTAGAGCAATAAGAGTTCTATGAGAGCACTATTTCTCACTTTCAATATATATATATACACACACACAAGAATTTTTTAGAAAATATTTATATTTTAGATACCCTTCTTTTATGTTTTTTTTAAATAATATATTTAATTTTAAAATATCCAAAATATTCATTAAAAGTTTTTTCATCAAAATTTTTCGTTAGTTTTTTTTATCAGTTTTCAAATGGTATAATATTTTTTTCATTTGACTTGTTTATATATTTTTAATAACGTTTATAATATTTATATTAATATATTAAATATTATTGAAAATATTATAAATAATATCTTATCGTGCATATGTCATTTCTCATATATTATTATAATATTATTTTTTTTTGGCGTTTTTTAGTCCATTCAGATTATTTTTTAGTGTTTTTAAATAAATTTTACAGCATTATAACATATTAAAACATTATAATGAACAAAAAAAATTCGAGGGACGGTTTGAAAAATTTTAATTAGAAATATTATTAAAAATGAGAGATATGAAATACGTAAAATATAAATTTTTTTAAAAGTCACTATATATATATATATATATATATATATATATATATATATATATATATATATATATATATACTTAGGATAGAATTCCTCAATATAATTTTGATCGGATCAAACTTAAATTTTGGATCTATACCCGACCCGATAACGTGTGATTCCACAAGCTCATCGAATTAGTATCGCGGCCACTAGGACGACCAAAATAAAATCAAAATTTACCCGAACCATACCTGATTCGACACGATGATGGGCCCATGGAGAACCACAAGACACGAGGCAGGTAGCTGGAAAGGTCGATATGTGGGTGCGCGAATTAACTCTCGTTTATTTCGTGGCTCCTCTCTGCAAAACCCTAAGCCCCTTTTTCGTTCCGCCCAAAGGATCCTCTCGATTGAAAGGTCTACTACGCTTCTCTGAAGCCCGAATCGATCTCTCTTCCTTGCCGCCGTCTACTCCTCGACGAATGCGTCCCTAATTAGCGCTTGGTTTTGCGTCTTTTCGCTCTTTGGTGAGTCTTCGGTCGGTTCCAAACACTAAAAATGTCGCCCTTTTCTTCAGCTATTCATCTCCAATGAAAAATTCCTCTGGGTTTTGCTGTCATATTGCTTAAATTTCCTCCGTGTTAATGAAAAATAATCATCTTTGTTTTTATTTTTGCTATCTTTTCTGCTTTTGAGGTATTGCTGTCTTTATTCAGTTCAGACACGAAAAATGTCGCCTTTTCTTTAGCTCTTCGGCTCGCGGCAAAAAATTTCTATTGTACTTATTTTTGAGTGTTTATCCCCATTGTTTGCAGAAATATTGTTTAGAAACCCGTTCAGCTGATGAAAGAAACCATCTCCTGTACCTGTTTTCTGTCCGTCAATCCGATTTTTTCTTGGTCATTCTGTTCTTGAATGGTAGAGGGAGGCGAATGGAGATAAAGTACTCGATTGATGACCTCCCGGTTCAGGATCCTCCAACAGAGGAGTTCACCGCTTCGGACCTCACGTGGACCAAGTACGGAAGCTCTGAGCACCACGTCGATGATGTAGCTCTTGTTCCTTATGACCGGGTTGATGCCTTTATCGGTGGTGAATGCTCGAACCCAGAGCATCCCACTCGATTCCACATCGAGAGGGGAAGGAAGAGAGAGAGGGGTAGCCTGAAGGAATGTAAAAGTGATGAATACCTCCTATATAGGCTGTGAGTTCTCAAATTTTCTTTTCTTTGTTACCCTGCTTCGTTTAAGTTCTGTTCTTTCTTGCTTCATTTTTTGTTTGCTAATTCTTTATTTTTTTCTGCTACCTATTTGTCTGAAGATATTGGTGTTCATTTGGTCCGGAGAATTATGGAGAGGGGGGAAGCATATTACCTAGCCGAAGATATAGGCTCAACACAAGAAATCGTGCTGCTCGGCCGCAATCCATGCGTGGCTGCACGTGCCATTTTGCCATCAAGCGCTTATATGCACGACCATCGATTGCTCTTATCATATATCACGAAAGGCGCCATGTCAACAAGTCGGGTTTTATATGCCATGGTCCGCTTGATCGTGATGCAATCGGCCCAGGTGCCAAGAAAGTCCCATACATTTGCAGTGAAATCCAGCAACAGACCATGTCCCTGATTTATCTTGGCATTCCCGAAGAAAATGTTTTGCAAACACATATTGAAGGTGTTCAACGTTATTGTGATCCAAACACGAGCGTGAATAGCCTTGCTTCTCAGTACGTCCAGAAGCTTGGGATGATTATTAAAAGGTCCACACATGAGCTGGATCTGGATGACCAAGCCAGCATTCGCATGTGGGTTGAGAAAAATAAGAAATCCGTGTTCTTCTACCAGGATTCTTCAGAGACTGATCCTTTTATTTTAGGGATCCAAACAGAGTGGCAGTTGCAGCAGATGATCCGGTTCTGTCATCAAAGCATTCTAGCATGTGACTCATCTTTCGGCATAAGCAAGCTGAAGGTATTTAAATGATAATTCTTGGTTGAATATTTGTGCGATGATGCATACATTTGCTTGAATTGCCAATCAACTCAATGCATTTGTTGATATTTTGGCAGCTCATGTCAATTTATTCCAGATTGATTGGATTAGTTCAACTGCATTAAGATTTGGACATCACTTATACATGGTGTATATAATCACATTTGTATATTTTTTTTTTGGCTGGCTAAGCATGTTACTTATGCTGTGAAACTCTTTTTCCTTGCAGTATCCACTGTACACGCTCCTTGCTTTTGACTCTAGGCATCATGCTTTGCCTGTTGCTTGGGTTATAACCCGAACCATCACTAAGCAGGATGTTTCTAAATGGATGAAAGCTCTTGTAGATAGGATTCGTGCTGTTGACTCGGTTTGGAATATCTATGGGTTCATTATCGATGATCCAGCGCTAGAAATTGACCCTATCAGGCAAGTTGGTGGTTATTTATTATTTCTTAATTTCAGCTTTACTTCAATAGAGTGTTCTCACTAGAACAGTCAGTTTTCTACAGGGAGATATTTTGCTGTCCTATCCTCTTCTCACTCTGGCGTATTCGTAGATCATGGCTTAAAAATGTGATCAAGAAGTGTGGTCACATTGAAGTTCAGCGAGAAATATACAAACGATTGGGCAAGATAATGTACAGTATATGGACTAAAGAAGATCCTATGGATGCTATGGAAGAATTATTTCAGGATTTTATTGACCAGACTGCCTTCATTCAGTATTTTAAGGCATTTTGGGTTCCAAAAATTGGTAAGGGGATATCTATGCCATCAACTTTTCGTGCCTTTTTGTGTATGTGTTAATATACATTTCTTCTTTTATGCTTATATTATGTCTACATAACTTATTGTGCTCATGTTAGAGATGTGGCTTGGAACCATCAAGAGTCTTCCACTTGCAAGCCAGGAGTCATGTGGTGCTATCGAAGGATACCATGTGAAGCTCAAGCTCAAAGTTTATGACGACTCCCATCTTGGTGCACTCCAACGAGTGGATTGGTTGGTTCATAAGCTGACAACCGAACTTCATTCCGGTTACTGGCTTGATCTATATGCAGATGAAAGCGGGTCTTTCCCATCAGTAAAAGAGGAATACATTTTATCCACTTCATGGCACAGGGCTTTGCAGATTCCAGACGATGCTGTTACTTTCGACGATAAAGAGCATCTCTTTGCTAAGGTTCTAAGCCAGAAGGATGGTGGCCAAGAATGGATGGTGTGGAACCCAGGGTCAGAGTTTGCTCTCTGTGATTGTTCATGGTCAATGCAGGGGAACCTTTGCAAACATATTATAAAGGTTAATCTTCTCTGCCAACATAAAAAGGAGTTTCTGCCTTCCTTGTCGTACTTATCATTTCAAGAGGTCCTGCTCGATCTTTGGAGAAAACCAATGGACGACTCTCTATCGCTCGATCTGTCCATGGCATGGGTTGCACAAATGCAGGACAATATTCAAAGACTAGTGGAACTCATTACTTCTGGTGATATCGCCAAAGTGACCAACAAATTGCCATTGAAATGGATTGGTAGAAGAGAGAGGACATCAGTTGGTAAACCCACTGGTAGTAGTACTCTTTCTCTTCGTCGCACTAACAAAGGAGGTGTCCAAAAAAAAGCTGCCGCTAAGAGGAAGAGCCGAAAGCGTAAGAGACTCTCCAGAATCAAAAGTTACTCATAAATTCTATGTTTCACGATGAGGATTGTTGATAAATTAGCAACCCATGTAGAAAGTTCTCCATGATCTTTTGGGTAAAATTTAGATGCTTCATCGCCGACGATTGTGCTTAAGAGCACATGTTCTTCTTGTTTCAACACAAGATCTTTTGATTCATGGGTATATCTACGATAAAATTTCTCAAGATCTCCTGGGTTGAAGTGTTCATTTTTGCCTGCATCATGCAATTAACAGATTGTGATGTTTCTTTCATCCAGTATTCAGATGTTCTGCTATTCAGGTTTGTCATGATCATCCGAAAATATGTTTGTTTCTGATTGCTTCTCATTTATTGCTTGGCGGGCTTTTCGGTGACGGGCTTGGACTCGGGCATGGATCATATCTAGTTGGAGGAGCTAAGATAGGTAAGAAATGAGAAGCTACTTCAATTCCAGTGGGAGCCTAAATTTGCTGGGCCAATTCGAAGAACATATCCACAAATATGGTGAACTGGTTAGAGGAGTTCAGTGATAGAAGATGGACTGAGCTCGCCAGAGAGAAGCAGTACTAAAGTGGAGGTGAGATTGCTACCAAAGGCAAATATGTTACAAAGGTGAAGACTTTTATGGATTCAGCCCGGAGAGCGGATCAGAGTTCGCTCCAGATTACGTGAGGTGCTCGTTTCGTTTTGGGTCCTCCTACATAGATGGATGATTGGAGTTGATTTGATTCAATTTATCGATCTGAAACATGTTGGGAGTTCTTCAAGATAGAATATGCCGAATGAATGAATAATGTTGTCCGAAAGAGAAGAATGAATCATTCATGTGTATCTTGTATCCCTTGTGCCACTTCAATTTGAAAGTAAGAGATACTTGTGTCTCATATATCACTTCTAATAAAAAAATTTATTCGATTAACTTTATTCTTTAATGCGGGGGATGAGCATTTTTGTCTTTAAAATGAATTGGACAAAGGATATGGGATATATATATATATATATATATATATATATATATATATATATATATATATATTCCCAAGTCAAAAGCTACTTTACCTATACATGGTAGTGATAGAGTAGCTAGCTTGGTGTTAATTCAAGACAAAGGTTCAATGATCAATATATTATAATAGTCTCCATGCTACCCATAAATAGAAAAGTTGTAAAATCCACAAAGGTGTTAAGTACTTTCGAAGCCTTATATGGTAGAAAACTCCTCAAATGATTCGTTTGGGATATTGGGTAAGGATACTAATTATATTGGTAGATTTTGACTTAGAGTTTACACATTCTATTCAAGTAGAGCCTCACGAAATAAAATTATGGATTTTACATATTGATGGGTCAACTACTTATCCTATAAGCTTTGATGAATGCACCTTTGAATATGCTCTTAAGTTTGAATTTAAAGTCAGAAATAATGAAGTTGAATATGAAGCTCTCCTCATGAGATTTCACCTCTCCTCTTATTTGGTAATAAATTAAGTTAATAGAAAATGATAAAGAGAAGTTGACATTGACAAATACAAATGTGGTTGATAGGTTGATCATCTTGGTGACCTATAAGCCATGTCTTGTCAGCAAGTGAAAGTTGGATCTAAGGATATGCAAACTCAACTAGTCACACATGGTTAAACATTTAACCTTCCGACCCTACGGAAGGTGTAATTGGATGACGTGGGTCATAAGAGTGGTAAACATTATGCTATTCCCTCATCTAACATGTTACATCTTCTCTTAATGTTTAACGATCTCGGATGTAATAGTTCCTAGATTACCTATAAAAAAGATCCTAAGGTATGCATTTGAGGGATTCATTTTCTTAATCTCACTGATTAGTTTGACTAATCCGACTAGTCTTGTAATGTTAACTTTAGGAATTGACTTAATCGATGGAGGGAACATTGTCGAGAACACCTTCGACTTAGTCTTATAAGACCGACATATCAGGAAATCGCAAATGAAACCTCGGATAGTCTTAAAACGAGTCACGGTTGGATCTAACTCACCTCCCCAACTTGGATAATCAAAATATAATTTAATAAATAATAAATTTAATAAAAAATATAAGGCTCAAGATAGTTCCAATACAAAAGAATAATTAAACATCTTCTAAGATTAAATATATTCAAAGTACCTCAAGATAAAAAACGTCAAGGCATATGCATTCTTCAAATTGCCATCGGGGTCATACCCAACTTGACTTTTATTATAATAATTAGTCTTAGATAAGTGATCTCTTTCCCTTCGTAGGAGCATCTAAATCAATCTTGGATTCACATTAGTAATAATGGTCCTGAGCGATCACAAATATGTTTTTTGAATAAAAAATTTAACTCAAGTCATTATTTCTTCTTAGTCTTATTTAAAATCACCTAATAAGTTAAAAGCTAATTATGAAGAGACAAAAATAGGAGGGCCAATCTATTATAATAGCCTTATATTGAAGGATGTTGAGTAATTCTTCTTAGAAATAGAAAAGTTGGTTTATGCCCTTATACTTGTTACAAGGAAGGTAGGATCCTCCTCTTAATCTCACACCATCATGATCATGACAAACTAGACACCTTGCTAAGTACTTTCCAAGATCGAAATCACATTTTGAATCTTCATTGTGGACCATGCTAGAAAAGAAATAAGCTAAGTCTTTGAGACTTACCATAAAGTAAACCAACAATAAGGAACAACGAGGGGGAGAAATTTAGCCTTTGACATTCCTCGACAAAGGTAGCCAAGTAGCACTAGGAGTTTGACGCCATATAGGTACGAGAGATTTTTCGAACATTCAAGATAACACCAAAAAAAGGGATGAGAGGGAGGGTTTGAGCCCTACTTCCAATGTATCAAAGGAGGTACAGAAAAAATAATGTGACTCATAGGGTCGAGTGTTAGCTAAGGAGTTATTATCTCAAACTCAGAATGGATATTGAATGCTTCCCTGATATGCACCATGTCAGCATTGGAGATCCAAGAGTTCAACTCATATGACCTTGTCATATCCTATGAGGCCCCACTACCCAAGGGACTTACCTCCGAAGAAGTAGCCTCCTTTGCTACGATGACTTTGATCCCTTCATTGGAGGGGGAAGTAATGAAAATTGATGCCAATGGTGGTCATGGGATCGAAGAACTACCCGACCATGGTCGAACATTGGGGATAAGCTAGACGAAGAAGACATTTGATAGTTGATTTTCAAAAAGGCGAGTTGTCCAAAGGTTTGAAGGCTTTGAGGGTTTGTAAGTTTAGGAAAAAGCTTGAAGGTGTGAAAGAAGCTAAGGCTCGGGGGGGCTATTTATAGTGCTCAAGCGACCCTTCGTCAAACTATCTAACTAGCCAACATTTTATCTATAAGGACATAGCACTATGCCATTGGCTAGGTGCGATCGAAATTGTCACGATCTTTCAAATCTCTGACAGTGCACGTAACCCTTACGTGGACTCTCCTACGAGCACCACATATATAATATGATAATTAAAACAATAATTCCATTTAGATTTGTCAGGCAGCCTAAACGATGTGCCCATCAGAAATCAAGGCACAATTAGTGCACATGGGCATACATTTCGTAATCCCGTGAGGAGAGAGATAACACGCTCACCAATGTTTCATATACCCACTTCAAATCTGAAGCCAACTAGCCAAATGACTGAGGGAGGGGCCACCCAACCCGATGGTCAATTGTTTGAGTGCCATTGCTCAACACAATTAGCCGACCGCTTGACCATGTGTCCTACGCCCAACTTGTTGATCGTTCGACTATGCATCGCACACCTGACTGACCATTCGATGATGCATAGCCAACGGGCTAAGCGTGTATTTTGATAATGCATAACCTATGGTTAAGTGTGTATTTTGACAACACAAGTACTATAGTCTAAGTGTGAATTTTGATCATGCATGACTTATGAACCAAGTGTGCATTTCGACGACACACTACCTATGGGCCAAATGTATATTTCAACGATACACAACTTATGAGCTAAGTGTGCATTTCGATGACTCATAACATATGAGCCAAATGTATATTTTGAATACGCACTATCCCCGAGTGGCCACATACTACAGTGACATCTGACTCAAACACGCTTCTCCTATAATCTACTATGCACCATTATCCAACTAAATATCTCCAAAACCAATAGCCCAACATTCAAGTAAAGAGCCAAGATCGATGTGTTCTAAAGATTGACAACTCTATGACCCAACAACTCCAGAGTAAAGGGCTAGTGATAAGAAGAAGTTGACATGACAAACACATAAGCCTGAACATGGTTGATAGGTTGGTCATCTTAGCGATCTGTTAGCCACATATTGTTGATAAGTGATAACCAGATCCGAAGACATGTAGACTCAACCGATAGCACGTGATCGAATGCCCGACCATCTGACCCCACAAAAGATATGATTTGATGATGTGGGTTATAAGAGTGATGAATGTTATGCCATTCCCTTAGCTAAAATGTCGTATGTCTCCTTTTAATACTTGACGATTTTAGATGTAATGATTCTTAAATTACTTATAAAAAGGATCCTAATCTACACATTTTGTGAGATTCACGTGCTGGATCTCACTTAATAGTTTGATTGGTTCGACTAGTCTTTAAATGTTAACTTCAGGAATTGGCTTGATCCTTAGAGGGATCATTGTCGAGAATGCCCACGACATAATCTTATAGGATCTACACATCGATAAATCGCATGTGAAATCTCAGATAATCTTGAAACTAATTTTGATCGGATCCAACTCACCTTCCTAATTCAAACAGCCAAAATCTTATTTAATAAATATTAAATTAAATTAATAAAAAAATATAAGACTCGAGATGTGTGAATAATTAAGCATATATCAGAATTTAAGATATTCTAAACACAACCAAATGCATTCTCCAAAGACAACATGATATGATCCTGGAGACATTAACAACACCAAGTGTAAATACCTCAGAAACTCTAAATCTACCATTTGACTCCATGGCCAAAAGTTTCCTCAGTTTTTAGCAAAAATTCCCGAGAAGTCGATTAAATTGAATTCAGACGGATCCTCTGACCATGATTTTACAGAGAGAGAGAGAGAGAGATGGTTTCTTTTTTCTTCCTAACAATGATTATTATTCCTACTTAGGAGCTGTTGTTTGATGATATTGTCATCATACAGGTATTTTTGGGATGAGAATGGTTATGAATCGGCTAACGAATGATACCATATTTGACGGGATTGACTGCTTTTGGTATGAGAATTTTCCTGGCAATCTTAATTTTTTTTGTTGTTTTCCGAAGGGAGGATTGTGTACATTACCCCCAAAAAGTAATATCTACTTTTATTGGAAGGAAGGTTCGTGCATCCTGCCTGTCATGGAAATCTCACCGTCCATCATTCATCCTAGCACGCATCTTAAGACATCAATCAGGCACGTACACGACTGTTGATGCTCAATTAACGAAGATCCAAGTCCGGAGCGGGTTCCTCATTTTGTCTTATATATATATGTGTAAATAATACCCGCCCCCTCCACCCCCCCTCAGCCCACCAATATAACGATTTCTCTGCTTTATAGGGTTTCCGATTCCACGCTGTCGATCTCCTCCTGCCTTCGATCGTCGCCGCTGTTGTATGAGTCACGAGGGTTGGAACCGATCCCTGCTTCTGCCTCTTCTCTAGAATTGTTTGGGTCGATCGGGGAGCGATGGGTCGGAAGAAGACGGTCGCCATCGACGACGACGAGTACTCCTTCCCGGAGGACCTGCAGCAGCAGGAGCAGCAGCCGCTGCCGACGCAGGACACCGGGACTGAGATCCGCACCGCTGCCAACTCCAGAAAGGGCAAGAAGGGCGGTAAGAACCAGCGCGACGTAGCCGCCGATGATCAGCCGGCGGAGGATTGGGAGAAGTCATCGTCTGCTGGCGCCGTGGAACCCTCGAGGGAGGATGACGATGATGCCGTTACCCTCGTCTTCTCTGGTAAGAAGAAATCCTCTAAATCTAAGAAGAGTAGCGCCGTTACGAGTGGGTTCGCTTCTCTGAATGCCTTTGGGGAGGACGCGGATGACGAGGAGCCCGATTCAAAATCGAGATCGAAGGTGAAATCTGAAGTTGACGATCGTGTGGACGATGAGATGGACGAAAGCAGGGGTCTCGATGTGGAATTGGGCCGTCAGGGCAGCTTGGAGGACGCGGATTCAAAGAAGCAACAGAAAAAGAAGAAGAAGAAGGGCGGGCGAATCGCTCAGGAGGAAGACTTCGATCAGCTCCTGGCCGAGCTGGGGGAAGCCCCGGCGACGGCCCAAACCCTGACTCCGTCTGCTGTGTTGGATGAGATGGATGGAAATGGGGATCTTGATGTGGAATTAAGCCACCAGGGAAGCTTAGCAGATCCTGATTTGAAGAAGCAAAATAAAAAGAAGAAGAAAAAGAGCGGGCGGACTGCCCAGGAGGAGGACGACTTGGATAAACTCCTCGCTGAGCTGGGGGAAGCCCCCCCACTGGCTTCAGCTTCAACTTCATCTCCTCCTACATTGGCGGAAGAAGAAGTCGAGGGAGATGAGGTCAAAGATGCCGACTTGGAATCAGACAGGCAAGTAAATGGCGCTGAGGAAGCAGTCTCAAAGAAACAGCAGAAGAAAAAGAAGAAGAAAAGTGGAAGAACTGCACAGGAGGAGGAAGCTTTGGATAAGATTCTTGCTGAGCTTGGGGAGGAACAGCTGCCTCCTCCGCCAAGTGCACCTCCACATCAGTCTGCCCTGGTTGTGCAGGAATCAGCTTCAGCCCCAGTAGAACAGCCAGAGGCAGAGGATAGAGATGGGGAGGCAGAGGGTGAGTCAGCAGCGGCCAAGAAGAAGAAAAAGAAGAAGGAGAAGGAGAAAGAGAAGAAGGCTGCAGCTGCTGCAGCAGCAGCTGTTGTTGAGGTTAAGGAAGAAAAAGTGGAAGTGAAGGGGAAGGTTCCTGACAAGAAGTTGCCCAAGCATGTTAGGGAGATGCAGGAGGCACTGGCAAGAAGGAAGGAGGCGGAAGAGAGAAAGAAAAGGGAAGAGGAGGAGAGGCTAAGGAAGGAAGAGGAAGAGAGGAAGCGGTTGGAGGAACTGGAGAGGCTTGCGGAAGAGGCAAAGAGGAGAAAGAAGGAAAAAGAAAAGGAGAAGCTGCTTAAGAAGAAACAGGAGGGCAAACTTCTGACAGCTAAACAAAAGGATGAACAGAGGAGGTTGGAAGCAATGAGGAAACAGTTCCTTGCTCAGAGTGAGGTTCCAATAGGTGATTCTGGTGTGGTGATAAAGAAGAGGCCCAAATATGAGACAAAGAAGTCTAAACTGACTCAATCTAAGGTTGTGGAAACAGAGAAGGTCATGGAGAATGAGCAAGTGGTTGATGAACCTCGTACAGAGCAAGCTGTGCAAGATGTTATGGTTGAAGAGGAATCTCTATCTCAAGTTGGAGATTCTGATGACAAAACTGAAGCAGAACAGGAACCAGAAGAGGTCAAAGCTGTGGATGAGGATGAAGATGATGAAGAATGGGATGCAAAGAGCTGGGATGATCTTGATGTGACATTGCCCGCGACAAATCCATTTGCTGAGGAGGATCAGGACATCATGACAAAACCTAAAGGAACTATTGAACATGTAGTATCTTTTCCTGTTGAGTCTCAAGCAAATTCAACAGCACCTGCAAAGCCTGCTGTCAAAAAGGTGGCGGATCCTCGTACATCTTCGAAGAAGAATGATGCAAATAACAAAGAGGATGAACATGAAAGTGAATGTGCCACAAATGTTAAGAGGGGGAAAGAAGCTATTATTAAGCAAGAGTCAACTGCTGTGGAGGATAAATCAAAAAAGAGTGGTCCTGATCTCCGCTCACCCATTTGTTGCATTCTTGGTCATGTAGATACTGGAAAGACCAAGTTGCTAGATTGTATTAGACGCACTAATGTACAGGAAGGTGAAGCTGGTGGTATCACGCAGCAGATTGGGGCTACCTATTTTCCAACTGAAAACATAAGGGAGAGGACAAGAGAGCTAAAAGCTGATGCAACACTGAAGGTTCCAGGTTTACTTGTCATTGACACCCCTGGGCACGAGTCTTTTACTAATCTACGGTCTAGAGGTTCAAGCCTTTGTGATATTGCTATACTAGTTGTGGACATCATGCATGGACTTGAGCCACAAACTATTGAATCTATCAACCTGTTAAAAAGTCGGAATGCAGAGTTCATTGTTGCTTTAAATAAGGTAATAATTACTTTTCAATTCAGAATTTCTTTTTCTGTACTACTATATATATTTTTGTGATTGATTAATTATATGATATTAAATTTTTTTAAGGTGGATAGACTCTATGGTTGGAAATCTTGTCCGAATGCACCAATAGTGAAGGCACTCAGACAACAATCTAATGATGTGAAGAATGAATTTAATATGAGGCTTACTCAGGTCAATACATTTGGAATTTTGATAAGCTCTTTTGCTTTGTATCTTTGTTTTAAAATATAATTGGGAATCAATCTCTCTCTGCTTCCCTTCAACAGATCATAACACAGTTTAAAGAGCAGGGCTTGAACACAGCTCTGTACTACAAAAACAAAGAAATGGGAGAAACATTTAATATTGTTCCCACAAGTGCTATCAGGTAATATCTACATAGCACGAAGAAAGGTTTTTTATGCATCTTTGGTGGACTATTAAAAGCAAAATTTTATGATACTTAAAATTTGCCTAATGTTTGTGTATATCATATTAGTGGTGAAGGAATAGCAGATCTTCTCTTATTGTTGGTGCAATGGGCACAGAAAACTATGGAAGAAAAGCTTACCTATGTCGATGAAGTCCAGGTTTGTTTCCAAGTGCTTATTCTCCACTATCTCTAAGTTGGATCAGACTTAGGATATCCTTGTTAGTGGTTCACTTCACTGTAAACCAATACTATATTCTGGTAAAATGTAATGAATATGATAATTTTTAGCTGTATAAATATATGATGTGCATTTCATTTATCTTACTATGCTAGTCATTTGCCTTTATTTTCTAGAAAAACAAGTCTTTACTGGTGGATAGTTTTAGTACCTCTCTATGTAAGATAAGTAAAAGTTTAATTAACTTATTCCTGTATTCAATATGTATTTCAGTGTACTGTGTTGGAAGTTAAAGTAATTGAAGGCTTAGGAACAACCATTGATGTTGTACTGGTCAATGGTGCTCTTCATGAGGGTGACCAAATAGTTGTTTGCGGCATGCAGGTATAGATGTTGAGTCTTCACTTTGGCCCCTTTTTTTATATATTTATTTCTTATCTAAGTTTCTATTGCAGGGGCCCATCGTGACCAATATCAGAGCTTTACTGACTCCCCACCCAATGAAGGAGCTCCGTGTAAAGGTGAGTACATCACTTGGTTTTGGTATATCTCTGTGTATTTGATGACAGGAGTTCAACAAAATTCAATTTCTTTGGACTTATTATTTACTTTTTCTGGGGTAATGTTAGCATGCCATCTCTGGTTTTGCAATTTGCAAGGTAAAGATGCCATTATATATAACACCTTTCTGTTAAACTCTTGATGAATGTTAAAAAAAAAAATACAAACAGGATCTTAAATTTGGGCCCTTTTTTTTCGTTGTATGACTGTAGGATTCTGGGCGATTGACCAAAATATGCTTTATAAACATGTTAGGCTAGCTAAAAGGTCTAGCTTAGAGTCACTCTATGTTCTATAACTAGGTTAGGGAAATCAAGGTTCACGATGACCAAACTATATTGTCAGTGTCTCAAATCCTATGTTTCTAGGCACCCACTAGGGTTCTCTTATTTACAGGGTAGTTACTTGTTGATGCATAGTAATTATCACCAAATTTAATAAGTTGTTGTAGGTAACAATTTAGTTCAATTTTTTGGGACTAGTTTCCTTGTGCCATCTATTATTCTTAAATGGTTATTGACCATTAGTTAGGTTGGAAACTTGGAATAGCATTATTCTCTGAGCAAGTTTCTCTATTGTGGGTGTCTTGCATCCTTTTTCCTTGGTTAAATTTCATCTAATCTTGGAAGATGTCAAGATTATACGAACAATGGATATTATGTGAAAGTATGAGAGAGATCCCATTATCATTTTGTAAAATTGTAGGTTATAAGTCTTGTTGAGGTTCTATAAATAACATCAATAATTTCAAGATACTTTCAAAGGCTAGGTGTAATCTCTCTCTCTCTCTCTCTCTCTCTCTCCTGTCTTTGTAGGTTCTCTCCTTTCTTTTTCAGTCTCCATATATGATAGGACAATCTTTCCTTTATATCCTCAGTTTCGTATATTTCCTCGGTACTTGCGTCCTTGTGTAAATGTTTCCATGCTTTTTGCAACTTGTGATATTCTTAGCAGGATTGTCTTTTTCAGTAAACTTTACACAACAACGTTAGCGATTGACATATGATGATGCCTCCATCTTACAGCAGATAGTTCAACTAATAGTTATAGCAATCTACTATCTCGTACAAGTAAGGGAAATGTCTGAAATCCTTTTTTTATTGAATTCCTAGAAGCTAGTTTAAACTTTAAACAATCTTTGTCATCAACAAATTTGATATGGTACACCTAGGATCTTAAACCTTTTGTGAGGTACTGAGTTCCTTCAAGCAAAACTTCTTCTGAACAATTTGTTTTGCTTGAAGAAGATACTTGCACTTAAACCTAAAGCAAAGTTCAAAATGCAAAACTTTAAATTATTTTCTGATCTTGTTTTGCTTGAAGAAGATATTTGCATTTAAACCTATAGACTGTTGGGCTGTTGAAAGGTAATATATACAAAAAACATTTGTGTCACTTAGATGATAATTTTAGGTGCTTGTGCGGAGGTACTAGGAATTTCATTTGTCAACAATTAGTTGTAGCTCCGAGTCTCCAATAGAATGAGGAGAGAAACATTCGAGATGGTATGTGTATGTGCGAATGAGACATCCAAATGTACAAATGTTAAGAGTTAGAAGAGGTAAAATAAGTAGTGCTAAGAGAGACATAAGAAGATTCCAATAGAAATTATAAATAAAGATCTAAATACTTTTTCTTAATTAAGGATTTTTATATTCACTCGACTCCAAATAGTTAGGTGATTATGGCTTGTAATTATGATTACATATAACATAATGCCCTAAAAATGCAAGGTACATTCAAAACCAGACAAGAAATCACACTGAATTAATGTTGGTTTGGTCTGGTTTATACTTTATATTTCTCAAAACTGAACATAGTCAGTTTGATTCGAAGATTTCTTCAAAACCAATATTGAATTGGATCATGTGCAACCCCAGGAGAAACAACATTAGATACTATGATGTCAAGAATGATTAGGAAAAAAATAGAGAAATCACTAAAGTAATGCTGCATCTGATGTCACTTCTTATCTTGTCCATGGTAAGTGGAATGAAATGAAATTTTTTAGAATACATGAATTCACCAAAATTTAGCTAGTAATCTAGTCAAGGAGTGAAAAGGGTAGTGTTTTTTTTTTTTGTAAAGGCAAGAAGAGAGTGTTTTTATACAGCTTGGTAAAAGATTGCAAGGTAGCATGGGAGATGGACTAATATCTCCTTGACTGGTGCATCTTGTTTTCTGTCATTTGGCCGATGTACTTGAATGTCATGATGGAGTACGACTGTCATGGCTTATTGAAAATATGCAAATTAAAATATTTGTGTTCCTTCACTACTGTTAACTAGTTTAATGTGTTTGAATTCATCATCAAGTAAGACAGACATGCGTGTTGCAGATGAGGAAATCAATTTAAGAGGCCTCTTTTATTTATAGAATCAAATAAATGAATCAATAACAATACAATCATTTTCATGATAAAAGTTCTTGGTCATTAACCTTGATTTTTATGTCTGTTTTTTCATTGTTGGTCTGTCGGATGCTTTGTTATTCATGCTAGATCGATGATCACCGGGTCTATTTTCCTCTAGTATTCATATGGTCCAAACTCTGATCAAATACCAAGCATCCCTAGTTTATGTAGGGATGAAAATTGGGTGACCATCCTTCACAGAAAAGAAACTCAAAATTTAAATAAACCTGGGTGTTTTTACCAATAATTTGCCATTCATGCCCTTTCAGCTCCTTCAAGCAAAACTTTGTTGACTAGTCTTTAGGTTTAAGTGCAAGGATCTTCTTCTGCCTTGCTTTGGACAGGTTTTGCACACCAAATTTATAGGGTTGCTAGGTTTATTAACTGTTTGTGGAGTTCTGTCAAATCTTTGAGTGGCTTTCTTGCTTTTAATCCTAATAGAAGCTATATTGTTGGAAACAAGATTTGCAGGATCTGGATCATAATTTTCGTCTGACTCAAGGATCTAGAGTCAGTATTGGTGGGCTGTGCTGCATCTGTTCAGCAGGATTTAGATTGGTCAAACAAGTAATTCTGAGAAAAACCATAGAGAATAAGTGTATCACAAGATTTTTATGCCTTGGAGTCATGGTAGTAACGTGAGATATCATTTCATGTTGGTCAGAATTAGCTTATTTGAATCAATTTCTAGCGATTTTTGTTCTATTTTCATTTGGTTCTGTCCACTTCCAGCCATGATTAGGGCTTGGGTTAGGAACTAGCTGATCCTGTTCCAGACCACTCAGATTGGATCAAAATCCACAACAGGATCAGCTGATTGAGGGAATCTTGGTTGGAATGGCTAGGATGACGATATTTGTTAATATGACTAAATGACTATAGTTCTTATGCTTTTGTTTGACTAATTTGGTAAAAAGGTCTTGGAAGATTGTAGTTACGGATTCTGGATCTCACAAGTGCTTGTTCAATCTCTTTAGACAACTTTTGAGCATCCTGATGACATTTTGTTTTACTATTTTAATGGTTAAACAATGTGTTTAAAAAGTGTTGATAAGCAGGTTTTACTTGCTAAATTGATGTTATCTTTCTTTGCTTTATACTGCTTTATTGTTAACTGTGACATGTTAACCTATAATGTATTTGTTTGGAAATTTTACTTTTGTATATCAAACCAAATACAGTCATTAAAAGTTAATACCAGAGTGTAGTTTTCATATCTAAACTTTCAGATACAACATCTCCTTTAAATTTTTGATCTCATGGAATTCTCTGAAGTAAAAATTATCTATAGAGTTCAAATTACCTTTTTGATCTTGAGATGCTACTTCCAGTCTATTCTCCACTTGGAAATATAAAGTATTATTTGCTTGTCAACTGGAACATGAAAATCTATGGTGATTACAGATGTTATCAAATTATTCCATATGTACGAGAATTTGAAGTAAACATGAGCTGTTTTTACCCTAGGATTGAGATAGTTTTATTCGTTAGTCATGATTTTATGTATCTGATGATGGTCAATCTTGTGGATTGTGTTACTCTGTTTTGTATGTATTATGTATTTGCTTAATGACAAGTCAAGCAAAGATTGCAACCAATGAAATTCACATAGGATTCATAATTAATATAATACAAGGTAATATAAAGGGCCTTTTCTGTATAAAAATGAATTAGACTTAGGGTTTTAAGTCGGTAAAAGTTTTCAATTGGTACTTGTGATTCTGATTTGTAGTATTAATCTGTTCACTGTTAATATAATCAATATCCTGGATGTAATATTTCTTTCAGTACCCTCTTCTATGATAGAACATGAAACAGAAGCAGAAGTTGGTCTAAGATTTCAATTGGTGCCCGTGATCCCAGTTTAGATCATGCTTTTGTCGTCTGATAAACAAAATTAATATGCAGGATTGTCGATCCTTATGTAATTTCTTCCAAGATAGAAGAACATGAAACAGAAGCAATGGAATGAGATAATGAAATGTGCATAAGTTCTTCATTTGTAACTTCACCATCCATTTCCATACCCATACATATCAACGGAATTCTTGTTACAATTGATGAGTTATTCCTAATTATTAAGTGTTATTGTTATTGTCAATATGTTGTGCATTTGTTATATGACTTACAAGTTATATAGAGCAATAGTTTGTCATATCTTTATATGATTTATGTTACATTACATTGACGCCAAAACTAGCTGCTCTCTGATGATTCATGTTTCTATTGATTGGCATGTCACTCGTGTCTTTCTCAGGGTTCATACTTGCATCATAAAGAGCTTAAAGCCGCCCAAGGTGTAAAAATTTCTGCACAGGTACATTTGGATTATAACACAGATCTGCACTTTTTATTTCAGCAACTTCATCTGAGTACATCCTTTCTGTAACAGGGCCTTGAGCATGCCATTGCTGGCACTTCCCTATATGTGGCAAAACCTGAGGATGATTTGGAAGATTTGAAGAAAACCGTAATGCAGGACGTGGAAAAGGTTATGAGCCGGATTGACAAGAGTGGAGAAGGTGTATATGTCCAGGCTTCAACCCTTGGGTCATTGGAAGCACTTACAGAGTTCTTGAGGAGCCCAGCTGTGAGCATTCCGTTTTGTGATTTCAGTATAGGTCCAGTACACAAGAAGGATGTCATGAAGGCTAGTGTCATGCTTGAGAGGAAAAAAGAGTTTGCAACCATCTTAGCATTTGATGTCAAAGTGATGCCTGATGCCAGAGAGCTTGCAGATGAGACTGGTGTTAGAATCTTCGTTGCAGACATTATATATCATCTTTTTGATCAATTCAAAGCTTACATTGACAATCTAAGGGAGGAGAAGAAGAAGGAAAGTGCTGAAGAGGCAGTTTTCCCCTGCGTTCTAAAGATTATGCCAAACTGCATATTCAACAAGAAGGACCCAATTGTATTGGGTGTGGATGTTCTTGAAGGCATTCTTAAGGTAATTTCATATGCAATCATTTTCTTCATCCATTGAAAGTTCATGTTTGTGGATCTCCCCATTAAGACTGTTACCTTTCTACAAAGGGACAGCATCCTTGACCCAAATCTAAGCAATTAGTTGCTGAAAGTGAAATAAATCTTTCCTAAATAGCATTTAGTTTTGGTGTTCTTATTTAGCAAGTTGAACTGTTTGGAAGCATTTTTTTTTGTTTTCCAAAGCTAGTGCTTGGATCTTAGTTCTGAAGGGTCCTTATCCGAGCAATTGAGTGCTGTGTGTGAAATAATCTTGCATCTTAGTCTTCGACTGGCCTCAGAAACCGAGGCTTCTGTTTGAAATATATTTGCTTTTGGTTGTTCCTAAACAGTAAATAGAACTGTTATTTTCAATTTGTTATTTATTGACAAAAACATGTTTTCTTTTCATAACTTTGCATATGGGATGCTAGGAAGCAGTTTGTCGTGGAACTTGCAGGGACCAGTGGCTGGTCACACAGTTAAAGCAAACGATCTCTCTTTAAAATGTTGCAAGTGTTTGTGCTTCCAAAATTTAAGGATAGCTTTATTAGTATTGCTTTCGGAGAGGTAAAAAAATAAAGTTAAGAAATATATTTTGCTTTTGGGGAGGTAAAGAAGTTTAATAAACATGTGTTTATCATTGATATTTTTAGTTTTATCTTCATGAACAACCAATAAGAAATAGAGCTTATTCCAAATGGGAACTTGGTAAATTTGACCTTTGCCCTTATAATTTGTAAGTGCTTTTCTACAAGAGTATCATATCTTGTTTGCTTATAGCTTTATCCTAATTTTCAGATTGGTACCCCTATTTGCATTCCTTCAAGAGAGTTCATAGATATAGGGAAGATTGCATCGATCGAGATCAATCATAAGCAGGTTGACGTTGCCACCAAGGGGCAAAAGGTGGCTATAAAGGTATCAAGGATATTTCATATTTTGAATTTACTTTTGCCTACTTTCTTCGAAAAGATTTTCTGAGCCTCATCGACCATCTCCCGTCTATACAGATAGTTGCCTCCAGTCCTGAAGAACAACAGAAGATGTACGGCAGGCATTTCGATATTGATGATGAGCTTGTCAGTCATATCTCAAGGAGGTCAATCGACATACTGAAAACAAACTATAGGGTAAGAATGAAATTATTCATTTAGTTCATAACCCTCTTTCATCCTTTAGATTGGAAGGGTGTTGTGCCATTTGTTCTTGTAGTGGCCATTTGGTGTGCAAGAGTTTATTGTGTTCCTACAACTCTGATTGCATTGTTTCGTGCTTGGGTTCGTGAATACCTGCTTCCATGCCAAAAATGGGGTGGCTTTTTTTTCCATATAAAATTACTAATTTACTTCAATTTATGCTGTAGGATGATCTGTCAATGGAAGAGTGGCGCCTCGTCGTGAGGCTGAAGTCTATTTTCAAGATACCTTGATTTGTGAAGAGCTGCAGTGTTTTCTGAGTGCCAGATATAATGTATTTGCGGCTCCATCGACCGGCATAGCTTGTGATGATTCTATCACGAAGAAAGAGAAAAAGAAGGAATTATGGCGGCAAGGGCAGGATATGGTCAATCAGCTTTGGTTTGATTTAAAGTGCTTTGAGATACCCATCGTATATGTTTTGTCGAAGGTTTTGAATTATGACAGAGGGTAGGGCTTTTGGTTTTGCTTTACTGCCCCTAAAATTTCTTTCTCAGTGATCTGATGATGCAAAGACTTGCAGTTTTGCCTTTATAATCGAGAGTTTTTGCATAGGTCAAAACATTTTGGTTTCCCCCACTGTATTTAATACTACTATTGTAATAGAGAGGTTACAAGAAAAATTTGTTTTCCGGAGGGTATTATTTTCGATGGACGATTTTATTAGAAACTATAAATAAAAAATAAATAAATACTCTTATGAGTATCGATTTGAATGCAAATCGATGCCAAGATATTATGACTTATTATTGGCTATTGTTGTTGGTATCAATTCCAAGTTGTATGTGTATCAACGCATATCTTCGGATATTATTGATGAAAAAAACGCATAGTTTCTGATATCATTGATACCAATAACCAATGGATTGGCTGAGGCCTCTTTGAGCATTAGCAAACTATACATTTTTTATATGATATGGTATTTGATCAAGTTGATAAATACCATTTGGTGCTTATAATTCCCGATCAATAAGATATTTAAGTACTTTGATTGATACTAAACTCAAAACAGTGCCATCAGTAGGTTTTTTTTCTTCTGTTTTCTGTGTTCTGATGGTGGCCAGCATATGCTGATGTGCTCTTAATGTTCAAATCACCACACAACGGGGGATTTATATTCATTCTCGAGCACTGCTGGGAGTAGTGTGAGTTTAAATGTCAACGATTCTAATTCGAAATGGCAGTCCATTCGATATCAGAAATAATAATTTAGGTATATATATATGTATGTATTTCTGTATTATGTCTTATTCCCTTAGTCAATTGACACGTAGGATATTAAGGTATGATGTGAATAATAAGCGCTTTTGCTAAGTATGAAATCCTGTGTGACACAAATCCGATGACTTCTCAAAAGTAATAATAATAACCTGATTCTTGAAAATAAAAGAAATATAGTTGAAAATAACCTTAAAAGGTGTGCAAATTTCTGCACTAACCTGAAGCAACTTTCACTGCCTGCAATCAGAAAGAAACAGCACCACTTTCACCCATCAGGCTTCAGGTTCTTCTTTTACCTGCTATCAATTCTTTCCAAGTCAAGCAATTAACTAATTATTGGTTGATCTCTAACAACTCAGCAGCTTTCACAAATTTACAAACCTTTCATGACATTTAAATAGATATTAGAAATCACAAGCAATTCATGGCTCAGTTACAACAACAAGCCATTGTGACAACACTGTCCTACTTATTGATCATACTAAATTTACTCAGCAGTGCAACAAAAGATGGCCATGCTTTCTGCACCAACAAAAGCAAACTAGAAATGGCACCAATCCTTTAACATATAAACTAGGATTTTACATATCTGCAAAGTTTATGGATTTGGAAAAGATAGCTAACTCTAGCATTACTTTGGTGAAAGTACCATCCAGATATCTTACCATCCTTCCAGGGAAGAAGGTTTAAACAATTTGAATAAGCTAATAAAGATGCAAAGTAGTTTCATTATTCTATTTCGACAAATAAAAATGATTCACATCTTGAATGAGAAATTCACAAGGAGCAAAAGAAATCCATGGTGGAAACACAATCATGTGCTGAAGGACCTCATCCCTAGAGCTATGCTGATGTATAGAGTATAGACACAAACAATGCAGATCTATTTATAGAAAGATGCTTAGTTACATAAATTGCCTGCATGGCTATTAAGATTTGTTTTCGAAAGTATGTGCAACAAGAAACTCAACGATGAAATGCAACCATATTTAGTCCTTACAATATGGAATCCAGGCATGACAGGTGCCCGTAATATTAAGCTGCAGAAACCAAACGATGAACGACAATGCACCCCATGCAACCCATCTGCCCTCTGTACAAAAGGCTCATGTGATAGTGTTTTACCATGTGCTTACTGTACTCAACGCAGCTTAATAGTTTCATTCGGGAAGATGATATTAGGGTTCCTTATGTGAGGGTTCAGAGCCGCTAGCTCTTTCCATTTGGCCCCACTGCCATGAACACGTGAAGAAATGCTCCAAAGAGTATCTCCTGGCTGCACTTTGGCTGTCATGTCTTGAGAAGGTTTTGCAACTGTCTTCGACTTCATAAACGGATGCTTATTACTCTTGCCCATTCCAGTAGCAAGCAACCACCTAGAACCAGACTGTTGTTGCTTGGGATTACCCCAAAGACTTCTCTTGTTAGGTTCTGTTTTTAGACCCGCAACATGTACCTCAGTGATTTTGTACTGAGGAATGACCTCTTCCTCATGTTTCTCCTCCTTGGTCAATGGTTTGCTTTCAGTCTCAACCTCATCTTCTTGTTCACTGTTTCCCTTTTCTGAAACAGTGCTGTATATTTTAGGTTTCGGGGGAACAAAAACTCGCTCAACTTGAATTAAAGCAAGCATTGGCGTGCCCACTGGCTCATAGTTCCTTAAGGGATTCCGGAGCTGTACCATCAGAGCAACAGTGAAGTTATTCCCCAACAATCCCCACTTTCTACCAGATTTTTTCCTACCTCTCTTGTCTTCCTTCCACTCACCACAAATCAAGTCCATTGAATTAGCATGATGGGCTGCCAGAATCTTCGATGTTCGATCACTGTCCTGATCTTCCTCATCAATTATGCCTGAATCAAGCTTCATCCACTCATCTAGTGTTATAGACAAACCCATTAAGCCATCTACATCGTGCCCGCTGTCTTTAATGTCCAAAAGCTGTAATCCAGCTGTGCCTTCCAGACCTAGAGACCAGCTATTGTCGGCTCCTTTTCCTTCCAATGCTGAAATTTCTCCGATAGACTGGGGGCTAACATTTGAAGGTGCTTCTTCATCAGACATGCCTGTCTGTATTCTCAACCCCTCAATTGAAAGGGCTTCAATCTTATCCATTGCCATTGGAGCTAGATCCTCCAGTGAAACATATTCAGATATCATTTCCCCAGTGCTGGAGGAAGCTAGAGACATGCCATTACCTTTCTTCCTCCTCCCAGAGACATTATGAGAAGCAGCCAACCCTGTTTCTGGATAATGATTTTCTAATAAGTCATTCCTGTACAAACCATAGGAGAAAATTTTAATACAAGCATCAGAAGATTCTAAAACAAGGGGGGGTTACAAAAGAAATTAAACTGAAGAGAAACAGATGATAAAACTCTCAGACCTTTCACAAGAATCCAGAGCAGTTGCAGAATCCCAGGCTATCTGTTGCATTGTCTTACCAGTGATATCTTCTAGCGGCATCAGCTTGCTTGCTTGCCTTGATAGTTTTTCAATGCCCACTGAAGCTAATCGCTGCAATATCTCCATGATCCCAGAACCCATTTCTGCAGGAACCACAATGGGGCTGGACACCTGCATGATCAAGTTCTCTTTGTTCTTTGCGTTCCTAAACATCAAAGGGTTCATGGACCGCAAAAAACCTCCATCTTTTGTTTGAACAATAGGACCCAAGCCCTCACCAAGCAGTGGCAACTCAAGTGGCTCTTCCGGAGGGAGGTCGATGGGACTACCAAATCCACCGCCGCTCCCAGGCGGAGAGCAATGAAAGGCCTCTTCATTCAAGCCCCATGCATGCATCAAAGCTTCTGTTTCTGCATCTTCCAGCATTTTAGCCCTGGATTTCATGTTGTTCATTGCCAGTTCCGCGTTCTGAAGCTCTGTCTCAGCTTCTTGAATAATTACTGAGAGATCAAGACCATCTGAAAGTTCATCCCAATAGGGCTGCTTCTCCATTCCAGCATCAAGACCAAAGATATTATCACCTGAAGCTAGTGATTCCTTCTCAAATTGCTTCCACAACCGCTCCCTTGGTGAATCTGGATCACTGTCCGAACTCAATCCGAAAGGACTATGCTCTATACCTAGCATGCTTAAGAATTCACTGGCAACAGACTCTGTGACAGCATCTAAGCTACGGGACCTGCTCAGCAAATTTGCCATCTTGTAGTTAGACTTAATGTCCCCATGACTCAGTTGCTTGGTTGGTTCGCCTTGGATATCTGGAGACTCAAATTCCCCTAATTCAAGAACCGAGAGCTCACCAAAGATAGAATCTAGGTCTTGCACCGGTGGATCCACAACCAACAATGTGGCCTCTTGTGGATTATAGATGTCATGCTCAGCTTCTTCCGCATCGGGTTCATGTATCTTCATATCTGACCCTTCTTCCATTTTGGCCTCACCAGTCAACAATGAAGCATCATGCAGATTATGGCTTTCCTGCTGAGCCATTTCCGCAACTGGTTCTTCTGGTTTCGCATCCAGTCCTTCCTTTCTGGCCTCACCCGCTTCGTCATCACCAGCAGACTCGTCAATCTCAATGTCACCACTGGTTTTGCAAGTCCAGTCTTTTGATACAATCTCTACCCCGTGTTCGATCACCATGAATTTGGGCTCATCGCACTCCCGTTCATCACTTCCTTTGATAGCCTCCGGCAAAATACAAGGCTTCGGCAGATGTGACTCCACCTCAATTCCGTCCAAGAGCTGAGGCTCTTCCTCAGTTCCTTCCAAGAGCTCTGATACTAAGCAAGTCCTCAACTCTGTAGATTGAATCTGTTCCACAATGATCTGAAGCTCTCGCTTTGCATCAGCATCCAAAGTTGGAAGTTCCTTAGAGTCATTGGACTTCTCTGGCTTCGCTTGCCTCTCAAAATTAGCCAAGGCCAAGGCATCTGACTTGGAGCTCGGTAAGACCTCATGAAGTACCTTAACATCCTTCACTGACTGGCACCGGCCATGATGTTGAAGCCGGCTTCCCGCAGGAGCCATCGGGCCCTGCCAATTGACCTTATCGAGCCCTCCTTCCTCCGAATTCAACATTCTGGACCCCTCCCTCTCTCGTGCGCCGGCATCCACAGAATTATTTCCCACCAGTGAGAACCCAAAGCTGACATTGAGGGATGCTCCCCTTGCCTTACCCGAAAGCCGGTAGCTCGTGCTCCACTTGCCGAACGCCTTCTCTGCATCCTCGAGCTCCTCGAGTGTGGCTGGCAGCACGCGGGTGAGGTCCACCAGGTGGCGCCCGAGGTCCAGCCCAGGGGCGCCGACCGTGAGAGCGGGGTAGATCAGGAAGTGCCGCGCCTCATACTTGGCCGTGCCGCCCGGCCCGCTGCGGGCGCCGTGCACGGAGCAGCGGTAGGTGAGGCTTTCCCCAAACAGAGCAGCGCCATGGAGGACGCGGGCCGGGCGAGTGGCGGCGGCGGAGGAAACGGGGTCGGTGGTGCGGCGCCAGTACACAGCGAGCGAGGCACCAGCGAGGGCCGCCGGGAGGCCCTCGATAGAATGGACATGGAGGGAAAAGCAGCAGTCGAAGCGGCGGTGGCCGCCGATGTGGGAGAGGGCCTTCTTGATAGGGTTCCAGCCCCAAAGGGACGAAGACCCGGGCTTCTTCTTATCCTTCTGCTTGTCGGAGGAGGAGGGTTTGGGATTGGAGGGGGCCTTGAGGTGAGATCGGCCGGCGGAGATGGACCGGCGGTCGTCGGAGGAGGACCGTGGGTGTCGGGGCTGCTTGGGGTCGACGGATAGGGCTTTGCTGAGGGCTTCGATCTCGTGAAGGAAGCGAGCGTTGCCCTGTTGGTCGCTCCCGCCGCTGCTGCCGGGTTTGCCCTTGCCGAAGGCGGGCTTCCCAATCATCGCCCCCCTTTCTTCTACGCCGCAACTGGAGCTACAAGAGGAGGGCAGGCGATGGAAGATTGCTTACAGATCTCTGTCTTCTTCCATCTCCTTGCCACGACCTTTAGGGCGACGCAGATGGGTTTCCTTCTTCCTTTGCCTTCCTCTTCTTCGTCGTTGGATGGTTGGGAGATGGGGTTGGGTTGTAAGTTAAGGTAACGTGGACCAGCGTTAATCGGACCATATTAAGGCGGAGGCGTATTTGCTTTACTGTACTTTCCGTAAGTCGGTTTGCTTCCAATTTTAACCCAGCGTCTCAACATGGGACACCACGTCCCACATAACAACCAATCACAAGACAGGTGCATCTCGAGTACGTAATCAATGAGTGGAAAAGCAATGCCATGGGTGCCATCATGAGGCGATCGGGTCTCTTCAGCCGCTGGATACGGATCTCTTCCGCTGCAAGATTCGTGCGTCTCCGATGAGACGGGGTGGGTGGGTGCAGTGTGATGAGGGATTAACCCACATTAATTCGTCCTCTTGTCCTAACTCGGGTAATGGTGATGATGATGAGAGTTGTTATCGCAATTAACAGAAACAATAATAACGCTAAGTTGGGGGGTGAAGGGAGCAGACATTTGGGCGAAGGCAGGAGGGAAGCGCTCTGGGAATCGAATTACGGAATCGAAGAGTTTGAATTCGAATGCGCAGTTGGGTGGCAGCGCAACGTGTCGCCGGCCGTTTGTCATCTTGTGGGCGCGCCGCCCCTGTGCACTGGACCATGTCACGTGTTCCGCGCGAGAAATAATAATTCCAGATGGAACAGCAGCAGCCGTGTTTATTATTATTATTATTATTATTATTATTATTATTATTATTATTATTATTATTATTATTATTATTTGCTAACACTAATAAGTTCAATTAATTCAATTGAACTTATTATTATTTTGTATCAATTAATTCAATAATTGTAAGAGTCCGATTACTTATAAAACATGTATCTAATACGGTAACATGTTACGAATCGATTTATATTTTAAAACATTACAAATAAATTAATTAATCAAAATTAGATTTGGAACTCCATTTCATCCTTTCATATATGAATTATACTAATATGTATAACCATCATCCTTTCATATATGAATTATACTAATATAGTTGCTAGTGTCAACTAAGTCTCTCTTCTATCTTAGTTTCAATTGCAAGCATCAACTATAAGATAAATTAAGCTGGCATGCAATTGCTATTTGTAGCATTTACATCTTGTAATAACAACATGTAAGTAGTACTTTTAGTTACAGGTTAAATTACATATTCTAATAACCAAAAGTTTGTAGCAAGAAGTGTTATCAAGCAAACATCACACACTCTTTTAAGTTTCCTAGCACTTGAAGAAAGGAATAGATGAAAGGAGGAAAAGACAATAGATGATAGCAACTCCTAGATTGTTCTGGTAATCAAAACTACTTATAGTACAGTAACATGACTGAACAAAGTACAAACTGTGGAAACCACTTTTTGCCTGTAAAACTTAATACGATGATACTGACCCTCCCCAGATTCAAGTGAGCCTCATGCAATGGACCTTCCCCTTTTTACTAGATCCACCACTTGATCTAGTTCTTGGTTGATGTGTTCATCTCAAATTTCTTCTTCTTGGTTGATGTGTTCATCCCCTTCTTACTATAGTTATGTAAAATCCACCTGGTAGACTGGCAATGCATGACAACAGAATGAAGCTCTCATCGGTCCATGTGGTCATGGATACTTGGAAGATTTGGAGGATAGCATGTATCTGATAGGACATGAAGGAACCGCAAGGGCCATGGTTGCCACCACGAACACAGCTTGGATCAAAATATAAGTGGTGGATCGGTTCTGATCACCTAGTGTATTTGCCTCTTGAGCCTTCTTTGAGAGTTCCCTGCATCATCCACATAAGAACTTCAATAAGACTAAAAGTATGATCCTCCGGATTTACGAAAACAAATGCACTGACACTGCACATGGAAGATAGTTATGCTCTACGTTCTACAAGAGACTCGCTACATTTAAATCCATCAGATACTTCTTGAGCAATAGATGTCGACCACATTACCCACCCATAAAAGTTTACTTTTTTTACAATGGGGGTTCTTTGTTTCAGCATTGCATAATGTAATGTGTGATTGAGCAAGCTGAAGTATCAAACATCAAGGAGCCTGTGATCACCCTCAAGTTGATCAAGCAATTGGTTGTTCGAAAGTAAGATAATTTTCAAGGGCTATTAAGTTATGCAAGGAACCTAGATCACCAATTGAAGTTCTACCGGTTTGAGCCAAATAAAATCTGCTGAAGTTAAATAAAAGTGTAACCCATTACTATTATTTCACCATAAAAGCATTATGAACAGTAGGAAAACTATCCATCTATCCACAATACTAAGCCGTAATAGTAGGTAAACTATGCCTACAACTTCAGCTTTCAACATTTCATACTATATATCAGATATCTTGTCAGTTATCATGAAATTTTACAGCTTTAAATAAAGATCATGGTTTTTGTCATTCATTTTTGTTAATATTAACAAGCACTAAAAGAAACAGCTATTTGCCATCAAGTAGATAGCTGACTCACAGGGTAATAGATGTACAAGTAACACTAAAGTTGGAATAAACACCAGGCTATTCTGCCAAACAATCAATGCCAAGCAGGTGGCCCTTAGAGGAAGTTGGACATGAGCTATTTATGTTTTCCAACATGTTCCAAGGAAAGGAGGGGAATGGAGACACAATTATCCTTTGGCAAAAGAAAAGCAAACCAATAAAAGGTTTCAATCTTTTGAAAGAAGAGTAGGATTGCTAGGAAGTGGTAGCAGATATTCTCTAAAAGACCATGATAGTTTGTATTCTGTACTCAAAAGTTGGCCCTGTATATCAAAGTAGAAAGGCTTCCCATTGGGATAAATATATCTTAATAACAAACACAAAATTCCTCTGACACAGTGAATAAGAACAATAAACTTTGAATAGAACTAATAAAGATACCTGTACAGGCTGTATGGACAGACCACAACACTGAGCAATACAAGATGGAATCGGTTGTGTGTTATCTTTTTCTTGTTTCAATAACTATAGCCTCTGAAATGGACAGATGCCCACAGACTCTAATCAAAAAGAGCACAACCGAAGCAAGCAGAAACATTTGTGTCACTTTGATCCTTTGACTAATGAATTTGACTGGGATAAGTTTATCTTAATAACAAACACAAAATTCTCATGACACAGTGAACAAGAACAATAAACTTTGAACAGAACTAATAAAGATACTCATACAGGGTATATGGACAGAACACAACACCAAGCAATAGAAGATGGAATCGGCTATGTGTTATCTTTTTCTTGTTTCAATAACTATAGCCTCTGAAATGGACATTCACATAAAGGTCTCATAATTTCTACTGATTTTGTTGTCACTTTGGTGTGAAGTCTCCTCCTAGGGTTCACTTCTGACGCAAAGCAACATAAGGAGTCACAGCTAGGGCTTTCTCATGCTACAGCTTGAAGCAAGCTCACACCAATCCTCGGTTTCTTAAGGCTTCGATAATAACTCGTTAACACTAAAATAAATCAAAATGCACCAAATCTAAAGAATTCCGAACAAATGTTACCTGAAAACATCCAAGTCTATCCTTAATCTTCACTGATTTCTTCGACAACATCTCCTTCGTCTGAACCGGTTGCTACGATGGCATGGAATCTCCGACCCATGAGCCACTCTCAGATCGACAAGAATATATATAGAGGAAACGCACATGCCTCGGATTGATCCGCGACTCGATGCCTCGCGCCACCGATTCCCACCTCGCCTTCCGCCGTCCCGTGTAATACGATTGACCCCTCTCTTTCTCCTTTCTTTTGGAGACGGAGAGAGAGAGAGGGAGAGGAGGGCTAAAATTACTGGCGCCAAAGAGAAAGCAATAAAATGATCGCAACCGTCAATCATAACACAAGTGTGAGATTGACGGTTGAGATCATTCTGGTCAGGCCTCTTGATAACGAGGACCGCAAATAGTGAAGAAGAGCATCACTTCTCCACTCATCCGCGGTTACCCTATTTCTTACCTGCATCACCTAATTGTGGGCCCTACAGAAAATATTCTTTGGTCAAATTTTCACCATCATTTAATTATTTTAGTGAGTCAGTGGTCTCCTTACATTTTCTCTTACCTCTACTGATCATACATAAGATATTTCTCATCAAGAACTTTATATAATTAACCGGACTAGATCATAAGTTTTACTTAATAAGAAATCCGTCTAATTCTAATTTGGGAGAGTCTCACCCATTTTATAGAAGAATTAAATCTTAATTCTTAAATTTTTTTCTTAAAAGCTAATTAATAATAATTATTATCGTAATTCAAGAAATCTTAAAATACTTATCAATCCCACTTACTAAGAGTTCCTTTAAACATAGCTGCCAAACTGATTATGTACATGAATTATCAGCTCAAAACTTCACCTAAGCTGAGTCTCATTGTCGCTGCTGGTCTGGATTCGAGGAGTTTGACATGATCGAGGCAGCTGTGGCGGCTAATTGTTCTTGTGGTTGGAGATCGTGGGTTGAGCCTTCCCTGTCGCCATCGGTTCCACCGAGGTATGATGCAATTGCAGCTGCTACTGCAGACTGGAAGCTCGGGTGGGTTGTAATCGCCCCGGCAATCATTTGTGTCAGTGAATGATGTTGTTGGTTTGGGAGGGATGGAGCTGCGTTAGTCGTCGTCTTCGGCTGAGTTCCATGGCTTGTGCATCCACTGCTCCATGGTGAGTCGCTTGAGTTCAAGGAGCAGCTCGGAGATAGCTCGACTTGGGGTGCAGTCGCGGGTGCAGTGAGATCCAATGTGATCGTAGGACGGGAAGTCGAGGAATAGAACGGCAGATTCGGAGAGCAAAACTGCGACATGCTAATGGTGGGAGAGGATGAGAAGGATGAACCAGAGATGAGCATGCTTGCAGCTGCCGACGTCGTCGAAGCCATGGCGGTGGCGGAGGCCGGAAGTGGGTGGTTGTGGGTTCCTTCGTAGGTGGTGATCAGTATGGCCATATCGTCAGCGCATCTTTGCACCTGACAAAGAAGAAGAAGAAGAAGAAACACTATCAACAATCCAAATGTATATGGATCCATGGACAGATCTTTGAAGAGATTAAAGGGTGAGAGAGGACCTGCTTCCTCACCGGGCACCCTGGTGAAACAGTGCAACGATAGTATGCACGAGGACATGGATTTCCTTTGGCTATCTTCTGCCCATACTTCCTCCATTGGCATCCATCAATCATCTGGAGATGAAGGCTAAGTCTTGCACTGAACCCCATATATATATATATATATATATATATATAGAGAGAGAGAGAGAGAGAGAGAGAGAGAGAGAGAGAGAGAGAGAGATTTTGGGAGTTTGATTGCTTACTGTTGGGCCATCACATCTTGCTCTCACTGAAACCCTAGCTCTCTTGGCGGTGGGTAGGGGTGACACTTCTTCGAAGCTGTTGTATGGATCTACAGCTGGTGGAGGTTTGGCTTGCCTGCTAATGGCTTCTTCCAAGTTGCAGTCCAACCCAAGAGAGAGACCTTCTTCAAGTTCACCATAGAACGTGTAGCAGTGGCTGTGTACATCCTTTGCCTTCTCTTCTTCTCTGAGCCTGCAGCTTACACTTGTTCCAAGGCTGAGAGAAACGAGGTCAGAATCCTCAGCATCAGGATGAGAAGAAAGCTCAAATGTCTCCTTCACTTCTTCTTGCTTTGCTACTCCAAAGAAATGTATTTGGTTGCTGCGATTGCAGTTTGTCGAACTTGGTTCCAGAAATATTTTCTCTTTGGTACTGAATTCAGTATAATCCGCCTGTACTCACAACAATCAATGGAATTTGTATGAAAGTTATAGATAATTATTGGCAGACAATATTGTTGAATTAATTTGGAAACAATTTAATTAGATAGGTGAACATTAATTTGGAAACAATATCATTAGTATGGAAATGATCTTAGTTCATTGAACTATGGATAATACAAATTCCAGATTGCTAATAACTTTGTCTTGTAGATGTTCAATAGAAAAAGCACAACTGCAACATCCTGTTGGTCATATGAGACTTGTAGAACATTTGAAGAGAGAGAGAGAGACAAAAGCTCACTTGGATTGTGATTGTATCATTTTAAATGCAGATCTAAAGTTCACCAACTTCATTCATTTCATACAACTGTTCATCAAAGGGCATATGTAGTTGTGAGGCAAACCCATGCTATTATTTGTTTGCAGCAATGCTAGTTTGAGCAGATGTATCTAAATTCTTCTTGCTTTCACACAGAGAAGAAGTCCACAAAATCTTTGTTTTTGTTGAGTTCATATAAAATAGAAAGATATTATGACATGATAAATCTAATTTTTTGGTAGCTGATCGATTACCTGACTGCTGCAGGGAGAGGTTGGCTTTGATGGATTGCTGTTCCAGATTTCTGCTTCAACATCAAACTGCAAGAACATAAGATCTTTAAGCTCTATGTTTTCCTGTTTTTTCTTTTCACTTGAAACAATCAATCTGTAAGTTCTGCAATCGAGAACTCAGTCTCGAAACAAAGAACCCTAATTTACACGTAGTGCAAGAAAATAACAGAGAAAGAAGAGGCTGTACATCTCTTCTGTCACCAGCACCTTCGACCTTCGCCTTCTCCACTGCCACACCCCTATTGATCGTTGTTACTCCTCTCGGAACAGGCAAAGACTCCATCTCCTTCCTCCTCTTTCACAGCAGCTCTCCTTGCTGCCGGTTATCCTCGCCAATTCCTCCTCATATAAAGGCAAATAATAGCCTACTGTTTTGGACTTAGAAATCTACCCCCTGGCCCTTATCTCTTCAAGCTTCAGAAACGTCAACATCCCGAAGTGCACTGCAAGAAGGAAAAGAAGAATGGATTTCAACGTCAGGCTGAGTGCTCACAGCCGCAGTAGCCTTCGTCTCCTTTGGACTTTCTGCACGACTCTGATTACTAATTGATATGTAGAGTTTAAAGCGATACTTTGACTTTAAGCCACTTCGATTAATGTGATAAAGAAAATTACTACTACTAGTACTTTCTAGATAGGTGTTTTGCACCTAATGTTGTCATGAACATACCTCCTACTCTTTGTTGGTTCTCGTGTTTGTGATGCTTGAACCCTAACCACACTTCTCTCGGAAGGGAAAAGGTTGCCCTAACGTGAATGGAAGGAATAATTGTGGTCAAAAGAGAAGGAAGACATCACACACTAATTAGCTGTGGTTGGCCAATTTGCTGGGACACTGCATATTGTACAGTCAGGTTGAATTGTTGAAGGTTGACAATGGTGCATTCTGTGACAACAACAGGAGACAGATTCTAAGTGATTTCAACGTTGACTAAGTTGAGCCTCTTTTTCTGAATTCCTGCGTTTGAACGTGGATCATCTCAGCTCTTCACTACTTCTTTTCTCACTTGCTTTGTTCTTCTTGCAACTCTTTGGTTCAAAAGTCAACGCAGAGTTCTCTGCATGGTTTCTTCTCAACATTAGTCACTGATTGGATTGGATTGGATTGTAAGCGATAGAATACTCTCTTTTTTTTTGTGATTTTTTGAGAAAAATCATTTTTTTTCTTTTTGGGAAAGTGCTCATATTTTTAGAATTCTCTAATAATGTCTTTTTGTTCTAATATTTAAAATATCCTCACCTATTTGCTCCTTCTCTTCCTCTTTTCCTATAGACGAAATCACTCGAAATATTCCCACTTACTTGCTCCTTTTCTTCCTCTTTTCGTAGATTTGAATCGGTCCAATTATAATGTTTTTACACCATGTCACAATGTTTCTAATAATATAAAAAAAAAATCGTAACACGGTATGAAAATATTAAATAGTGTTTTCGTATGTTATTGAAAACATTATACATAGTATAAAAATATTATAATAAAAAAATAGTAGGTAATCAATTGTAAAATCAAAGATATTCCAAATATTAGATAAAATTAGGAGAATTGATCCCTTTTTTTGTTGCTACAGTGTATGAATCCATCAAGAAAATAACTATGTCATACACTTCTCATGCCATTGCTAAACCAAACTCTTTGATATTTTTCTGACCTTAAGATAAAAATTATTGCTAGTGATACGTATAAGCTATTGTCACATTGTAGTTTAGACAAAACTTATACATATCGGCGGAGACAAAGACGATAAAACTCAACTTGAATACCACCAAAAATAGACAGTAAACTTCTTGCCACCAATTAAATATAAAAGAAATATGATGAAAATTTCAGTGGAGATTCTTATGTTGGTGCTATGCTTGTCTTTTATGCAATTATATTCGATATCCACAATTAAACTTGGCCTCTATTAAAGTATTCCATCTGATATTGCAATTGTTTTAAGGGGTCTTAGAGTGTATGCTTGATGCTTGGCAATGGTTCTCCTTACCTTCCCCTACATCCATAGAATTAATCTTGGTCTTTATAGAGTTGTCTTGGTCTTTATATCTTATCTTCAATAATTTCATGTATGGTGTGTGACAAAAAGGCTAATAATTATGGCTAAACTCTCAAAAAGGGAGTTAATTTGTGTGAGCCTTAGATTCTCTCTTTCTTTTATGTGTGTGTGTGTGTGAGAGAGAGAGAGAGAGAGATATGATGACTAAATGAAAGTTAATGAGTTCAGTTCATGAGAAGAAAATTAAAAGGGTAGCTTAGTGCATGAGAGTATATGCTGAGATGATGACTTCCCTAGTAAGTATTTTCATAGACCTTGTTTTCCACAATCAATTATTATATTTTGACAACATGTGATTGTGAAGGTTCATAAATGTGTCTGCTGGTCCAACTTACCATACAGTCAAAGTCAAAAGTCAATAGTAATAAGTTGACTATGATATATATATATATATATATATATATATATATATATAGGGCTATTGGGCAAGCATAAAAATTTAAATATGAGATTATCTTTAAAGGTTTAACTAGAAAATTTGCTCACCATAGTAAACCCTTTTAGGAAAAATTAAATTATTACATATTAAGGACCCTTATTTGAATCGATTGAAGTAGATAGGAAAACGAAAAGATTTTCACATTAATGAAAGAGTAATTAAATTTTGAGATAGATTATATGTACCAAAAGAATCTGATATAAAGTAAGAAATTTTAACAGAGATACACTTATTTTTATACTCAATGTATCCTAGAATAATCAAGATGTACAGGGATTTGAAAGAGCACTACTAGTAGCTAGGAATGAAGATAAAGGTGTCTCACATGTTAATAAATCAAAATAGAACATCGGAGACTAGCAAATACCTTAAATCGATTGTGAATACTCCAATGAAAATGGGAAGAGGTCAATATGAATTTTGTCATGTGTCAATCTAAAACCAGCAAAAAAAACATGATAAAATTTGGATCATTGTAGATAGTTTAACCAAAACAACTCATTTTCTATCTATTTATGCTAATTATATCATGAATTAATATGCTCAATTATATCCAAGAAATAGTTAGACTTCTATGTCTATATTTATTGTATTATATCGAAGTTTCATATTCATATTAAGATATGGGAAAAGTTTTTATAAGGCACTAGAGACAAATAGATAATCAAGAAGCATATACCATTGATCTAAAGAATAGGCAAATACACGTATGATATAAGTGGGACTAAGAGTAGGGTATTACTCTTATATGTATGATATAAGTGGGACTAAGAGTATGGTATTACAGGTAAGCATATACCATTGATCTAAAGAATGAGCAAAAAATCATATCAACATTTGGTTAAAAATTATGTTATTAGATAGATTATGTTAGGTGATATTAGTTACATATGGATCCAACTATATATGGACGTGGATCTATATGGGCCTTTGGATCAAATTGAATATTGGGTGCATAAGTTGTGGCTTAATCTTGTGCGAGTCAATGGCGGTCTCTCCAAATTTTTGTCCTCTATCATGAATTATCTTATTTATTTATTAATATAATTGAATTTCAGAGATTTTTTTGTTAATTTATTTATTATATGATATTAGGCAAATATTAGTTATTATAATGATAATAAAATATATTATAGATCTAATTAGATTTTAAATAAGACTATTAGGTAATAAAAAGAAAGTTCATCTATATTAAAAAATCTTGAGGATAACAAAAACTCTTGATCCTCTGCTATTTAATTGACCAAAATGATGAGCATTGGGTAAAGAGATTTTACACACACACACATCTATATATATTCTCATGTTAACATCCATCCAAAAATCCTTATATTAATCAATACTAGTCACAGTTAAAATAGCTAATCTGAGATAAGAAAAGAACATAAAATATCTAAAATGCTTATTCTTGATGGATTTTAAAAAGACATTAATGCCAACACTCAACTGACAAAGGTTAATTAGAAAAACATAAGTATGCACCGTTTTTTAAGGAAAATATATGCAAGTTTTTTTTCCCAAGAATAAAATGGGAATTAGCTCCGGCCATCTTCTGCAAATAAATCAAGGCTCTTTGATGAGTTTTTTTTTTCTGTTTCATGCCTTGGGTTTTTCTTTTTATTTTTGTGGGCAAAACTAGGAAAGAAACAATTGACCAGCCCGGTTGGTATCCACCTTCCGACCAAATAATTCGGTCGTCACGGTGAACCATTCTCCGGTCTCCATCATTGGGTCCATCACCATGACGGTGCCTGTCATAGAGGTCCCGTCTTATCTGTCAACGTACAATTCCAACTCTGACCGTAGACCAGCTGGTCTGGCTCGGGTCATTTCTGATTTGAATCGATGTACTTACCGTTCAATCCTCGATATGAGTACGAGGAATCTCATTCATTAGCAGTAACACGAAGATTTAGCTCATCAAAACAATGGTTAATATACACAAAAATATGCAAAGAAAAATTGTGGTGTTACAAAGCTGGACCTGTTGCAATGTTCAGCAACCCAAGATCTTCCACAGCTCGAACCTGTTCATCGCGCCTGAGGAAGACACGTAAATAAGCAATAAGAGATCGATAAGAGAGAGGACAGATTCGAAGGCACAACCCATGAGACAAGACTTGACTCTTTTAGAGCTATCCAACAGGTTGTACGATATCACATCATCACCAACATGTGCAGATCTTAGTGTGCACACATAGCAGTACTAAACTCCATTGATGGAGAGAAACTAAAAAAATCCTCAGCCATGCATTTGGAAGAGATAATATTACCTTGGGATGATACATGTTCAAATGTTCTGTAATAGGATCTAATATCTAGTCGACATCAACTTTGACAAACACCAGGGAACATAAATGGAAAGAGATGCATACCCACTCGGCGAGAAGGCCAGAGATTTGTGTGGTACCTGACACAATCTACTCCTTGAAAGCATGATTCATACTTGGGCGTGGCTTTGATGCTTTCTCCCATTGGTCCTTGTGCCTTCCTGCTCCTCCATGTCCTCCATGCAAGTGTGCAGAGCAAGCAGCCACCAGCGACCCGCCGCCCCGCTTTTCTCTCTGTAAAAGCCAAGATGATAACATTAAGATGCCATTCCAGTAACAATAATACATGCCAATGCACAATGTTGTATACAGAGGAATAAAGCAGTTGATAATTGAGTTCATAATTGTTTATGTTGCTGCTGTTTGCAAATCCTTGCTCTTTAGTATGCATTTATGGGAAGTCGATTATATCAAACCTCAAGCTATGGCAACTAGTTAACAGCTTAGAGAACTGGTTGTCTGCTGCTATAATCTATGTCTAATGCTAAGTGGAAGATTAGCAGGACTCAAATAATTCAGTGTTCTGGCCAGATCAGTGCACATGACTAGAAGAGATAAACTCATACCCCTTGTTCTGATGCATTAGATCTGAATCTATACCGTGCAGAATCTTAATCAGTGACTGTATAATAAAAAAAACATGCCAAAGAAAATAAGGGAACATACACTTTTCCATGTAAACCCATTTTTTATAAATATTATAGAACATACCCTTGTCCAGATGCCTTCTAACCCGATATATGAAAGGATGCATGAATGCAGCATAGAGTTAGAAGCAGGCAACAAAGTTTATCAAATCTGTACATGTGAAGATACATGAAATTATTCCTCTTTGAACTTGTGAAAGTATATCCGAGTAACAAAGATAACATTCTGGAGCAAATATTATAAAGAAAAAACTACTAATATTTTCGGATCAGCCAAGCATACGCAACTGATTATTGGGAGACACTTAGGTAATTGATGGCACCCATGAGAAGGATTGAAGACACAAGTTGCCTCCAATGACGAAGAGGTGTATAGCTCAAAGGAAAGAAACTACATGGAGGAGATCCAGCAAGGTTGCCCAGGGTCAAATTGCTTCTATCAAGATGCACATGTGTAACTTTCTTCTGCTTGACTAAAATCTCCCGATTCTTTTTCACTCTTTTGAATAATGTTTTCGTTACCTTTTCTTTTATTGCTTCACATCAGCTTATTTTATGGGTTTTGGTCTGTTGTAGATCAATATCCATTTGCAGTATTGGGTGAGACACCAGCAGTTTTAAATAGCATAATATTTAACAAACAGGCGTGTGTTATTTATAACTCAGTGTAGCTTGTAATGGTTTAATATCCATAAGATATTTGGACAATGGCAAAATCTTTCAACAAGCTTTGAGGACATAAAGGTTGGATAAGAAATGGCTAAAGTTACAAAACTTCTACATGGCCGTTTTGATTAGTGAGGACTTAAGTTTCTAGGGTTAAATAACACTTTTGAATAGAATCATTCTATAAGTTCCAAAGCATAACATAAATTAAGGTCTGCAGATTATTTTTTTCAATCCTAACATAGTAGTTATCTCAGTATCTCTTTTGAGAAACAGCCAATGAGAATGGGAAGGCGTAAACAGATATAGATAAAAATACTCACTGCACTGTCATACTTTGAAGCATCTAAAGCAAACAAGACAATTTAGTAATTAGGTGAAAGACAAAAGCATTTCTAAAGTGGAAGAGGAACTGAAGAAATTCGCTTTGTATGTACAGAATTGTGACAAGATGAGACCATCATGTATGAAAACATTTAATGTAAGAAAACAAGAAACAACAATGTTTTATATACGTACAATGTACTCTAGACTGAAGCTAAAGGGAAAGTTTTTCTCATACCACTGCTACAGACCATATTTGTCCGGGGAGCCTTTGTGAAGGCAATCAGCTCCTTCCTGCAGAAAGATTCTGTCCTCTTGAATTTATCCCCTTCTCTACTCTTTTGCTTCTCTCCCGTCCGTCAGGGTCATATCCCCGTCACAGCAGCCCCCATTCGAGGCTGCAGGGGCTGAATACATGGTGTTCACAGTTGAACCTGCCTGTACACTCTTCAACATTGTCATCACCTCTAGCATTGTGGGTCGCCTCAGCGGCCTATCATCAAGGCAGGCACAAGCGATCTTAAGGTGCTCTAATAACTCCAGCTCCAGGTGCGGGTCCTCCTGCAGTAGCTCTGGGTCAAATACATCACTTATTCTGAGCTTTGAGTGCTGCTTCACCCACCCCACCAAATTGTTGTCTCCAAAGTCTGTGGAGCCTGTCGACCGTCTTCCAGTGAGCAGCTCGAGCAAGACAACACCATAGCTGTAAACATCGCCATTGGTGGTGCATCGAAAGCTCTGATAGTATTCGGGTGGGACATAGCCAGGTGTACCTGCTAGTGCAGACACACTCAAGTGTGTGTCCACTGCACTCATCTGTCTCGCCATGCCAAAATCTGAGACCCGGGCTTCCAAGCTGTCATCAAGAAGAACATTGCTGGACTTCATATCTCTGTGAATTATGTGAGGAATGCAGTCATGGTGTAAGAATGCTAAACCTCTGGCTGCCCCCAGAGCAATTACCCTCCTCGCTGCCCAATTCAGCTTGATTTTTACCTTATTGCAGTCATGCAACACATCTTCTAGGCTCCCATATTTCATGTACTCATAGACCAAAATTCGCTCTTCTGCAACTTTGCAGTAGCCCAGAAGGGAAACCAGGTTGCAGTGCTTGATCTTCCCAATGGTCTCCATCTCAGCTGTGAACTCTCGATCACCTTGCCCACTCACATGTTTCAATTTCTTGATGGCAACAACACTACCATCCTTCAGCTGGGCTCTGTAAACATCACCAAATCCACCAGAACCTATCAGGAAGTCATTGTGGAAGCCATTGGTTGCCTCAACCAGATCCACAAAAGAGAGATTCTTGAGAGGCATCTCAAATGTGGAAAGGTTGATAGCCAATGCATCCTTGGTGGCAGTCAGCTTCCAGTTCGAACTGGTGGTGTTTGAGGGAGATCGGCTATCAAAATAAATGTCCCTTGAGCAGTTACTGTTGTCTTTCTCCTTTCGCCTCTTCTTTGTCTCAATTATGATTATGGCTAGACCAAAAATGCAGAACAGGGAGAAAAGCAATCCCATTGCAATGCTCCCAGCAAGAGAGGCTTGACCATGGTGAGACCTCCCGTGTTGGGTGCTTGATTTAGGCCCAGCAAGGTCCTTGCAAGATGGGAGAGGAAACCCACAGAGGCCTGAATTGTTCTCGTAGCGGTACCGGGGGAAGGTCGCCAGCTGACCTAGTTCAGGAATAGACCCATTGAGCTTATTGTTTGAGAGATCAATCTCGGACAACATTGCAAGGCCGGAGAACGATGGTGGAATCGGCCCCTCAAGAGCATTATGAGAGAGATCCAACCCTGCAGCATACCGCAAGCTCCCCAATTCTGGTGGTATCGGACCAGAGAGCATATTGTGGCCCAAGTTCAAGATCAGAAGGTGGTACATGCTGCCGAACTTTTTGGGGATCTCTCCACTGAGCTGATTGTAAGAGAGATCGAGAAAGAGCATCGAGCCATTATTATTGAAGGTATACTGGGTAATCCCCTTGTAGACCCTCGTGAAGTTACAAAACTGTAGGCTGGGCAATCGATCGAGGTCCTCTGGTCGGATCCCGCCAAACTCGAGTAGATTGCCTGTTCCACGGCATCCACTGGTGCCATCGTTCTTCAGATACACGTAAGGCTCACCAGTGACCAAGCCCACCGCAATCTTGCCAGACTGGTCGGCCAGGGCTGGGGGAATCGATCCGTTGAGCTGGTTGTTGCTGAGGTCCAGCCATATCAAGCTCCTGCAATCCCCGAGGTCAGGAGGGATCGAACCGGAGAAGGAGTTGTTGCCGAGCTTGAGAATGGCCAAATTGCGAAGCTGGCCAATCCATGAGGGGATCAATCCGCTCAGGCGGTTGCTCGACAGAGAGAGCCAATTCAAGCTAGTGCAATTGACAAGGTTGGCAGGGATCGACCCAGTGAGGTCATTGTTGTCAAGGATGAGGTTCTTGAGGGTTCGGATATTGGAAAGTTCCGGTGGGATCTCACCCTCCAGCAAATTCTGCCACATGATGAGATCACAAAGCGAAGGGAGCAAGCCGAGCGTGGAAGGAATGGCTCCGCCAATGTAATTGAGGCTGACATCCAGGGAGACGAGCTTGGTGCAATTGCTCAGCGACTCTGGGATGCGGCCAGTGAGCTGGTTGTTCTGTAAGTAGAGCGTCTCCAAGCCGAAGATTGGGCTCGGGCACAACTCCGAGGGGATCGATCCCGTCAAAGAGTTGGAGCTGAGGTCGAGCACTTCGAGCATCGGCATCTTGGTGATCAAGTCGCCGAGGCTGCCGGTGAGATTGTTGAAGGCGAGCTCAAGGGTCTTGAGATGCGGCATCGAGATCAGGGTTTCGAGGGGTAACTCGCCGGAGAAGTTGTTGTTGGAAAGACTGAGAGAGACCAAGGAAGTGCAGGAGGAGAGGTCGGAGGGGAGGGTACCGGTTAAGTGGTTGGAGGAGAGATTCAAGTAGGTCAAGCTCCGACAGCCACTGAAGACCCCGACGCTGATCTCGCCGGAGAGGCCGCTCATCGAAAGATCCAGGTGCTGAAGGTAGGAGCAGTTGGGAATGGCCGGAATCCCGTCGGAAAAGCGGTTCCCGGCCAGGTCAAGGCGGCGGACAGAGCCCAGGTTGGAGAGGAGCCACCGGAGTTCGTCCTCTCTGGAGACCTTGTTGAAGGAGAGGTCGAGCGTCTCGATCTCGAACCCGACGACGACATGACCATCTTTCACTGCAGCAGCCGGCAGAACCCCGACGGAGTTGCCAGAGAGATTGAGCGATCTCAGCCCGGGGCAAGCCGCGGCGAGAGAGGAGATCTCGGCGAGGGAACCCCAGAGGCCGTTGCCGGAGAGATCGATGTCGGAGAGCCTGCCGCCGCACCGGCCACCGTCAAGGGCCCCAGTGAGGTTCACAGCACGTAGGGAGAGGCTTTCGAGGCCACCGAGGGCGAGGATTGAGGACGACACAGCGCGGAAGTCGGCGCCGAGTGAGACGCCCTGCAGCACGACACCTGCGACGCGGCCGCCGGGGCTACAGATGACGCCGGAAAAGGAGCAGGGGCCACCGCCGAGGTGGTCCCAGCTGGGGAGCAGCTGAGGGTTGGCGACCGCGGCCTTGAATGACATCAGGAGCTCCAAATCGCCAGCGTCGCCCGACCCGAAGGCGATACCTAGGAAGCAGAGTAGGCAGGCGAGGCAGAAAAAGAAGGCGGAGGAGGAGGAGCGTCGGTGTTCTCGACCCACCATGGTGCCGGATAGGGTCTCGCTAGGGTTTGGTTTCCGCCATCGGTCACGCTATCCGCACTCGCGCAGGTGCGCAGAGACCAGCAGTCAAACACAGTCGAGAGGAAGTGGACGTGGTATTCTTTCTATATAAAAAAAGAAGAACAACGCTTCGCCACTTTTCTGCGGGCCACCCGTGTGACATACCTGCTTTTTCGGTGGAGGCTGTGTTATGCCTACGCAGTGGGTCCCGCATCGTGATTAGAAGGACCGTGAAGGCACCTGTGCGGGACCACGAGCGGGGGGCTTACACGGCCCGACCCGAGTCACGTGCGTTTGAAGGAGCCCAGCCCATGCTCGCATGTGCCGATCATGGCCGTTCAAACCGACTCGATCGAGGATTATACGGTGATTCTGAGTTCTGATGAAATTACCCTTAATATTATGGGCCATTAAATGATACGTGTTAAGTCCGTGAGGGACGTTTTGGTCATATAAAATAAGGTGGCCAGCCATCACCGCGATCTCGACCGTCGGTCTTGGCGGGGAATTGACGAACCAACGGTGATGAGAAGACTTTAACGACTGGGGAAAGAATTTAAATGTCTAATAATTGTTTTTAATTTAAACTAGTGAATAAACGTTTATAAATATATATTTTTTAGAAAATTTAAGGAATATATATTCATATGCAATAATCTTAATATTTTCATGAATATTTATGTCATCCAAACTTTTCAAAGGTAATTACTTCATATTCAAATTTAACATATCAAATCAAGAAGGATGGGTTGGGATGTCTTATGATCATCTAACTATGATGATAGTAAACAATTAATACTTTTGACTATATATATAATCTTAGTAAAAATTATAAAATAATTTAAATATATCTATATAAAGACTTAAAATATGTCAAGAAGATTTAATTATCTTATTGAAGATATCAATTAAAAGCTTTATGTCGATCTAATTTTAGATGTTGTTTGTTGAAAAAAATCTCCAATCTAATTTATAATTATATTTATCTCTGGATAAAACAAGGGATGATGGTATACACGAGAGCATCCAATGGTATCATCTACCACATTAATTCGTCCAAGCATCTACCCATATTTGACCAAATGTCACGATCGGATGGGTTAACTGGCCTATCAACTTCATTTGGTCTAAATCATTGATCAAAATATTTAAACTGAAATTGATAATAATACACTCATCAAATCCTTATAAATCAATCTTAATCTTATCCCCTCTCGATATGGGACTAATTAGGAGTGTTAAAACTCCTACACATAAGTCCACATGCAAGTATTATTCTACTTGCAGCCTGTTCCGCTGGAATTACTATATCTGCCAGAAAATTCAGCACAAGGAACCCACTTTTCAATGCAACAGTTGATGTTTTGTCCAAGAGCAATTCATGAATCTTGGAAGTTTGTGGAGCTTTCTCCCTCTCCAAAGAGCTCATGGATGAGCATGGAAGCTTCCTTGTTGTAAAAGATCAGTGTAACACTAACATGTCATTTGTAATCTCTGCATAAGATCACAGCATTATGCATTGCTTAGTAACAACACTAATTACTGAAAGGTAACATAATGTAATGGCTTCTTTAGATAGGAACAAGCAATAGGAGTATGCCTTAAATCATAGTCCATTTAAAGCCTTTACAGTCAAATTCTCATAGCAACATATAGGAAATGTTTACCTCTATGAAGACATCAATTCAATATAAAATATTATTTTTTATTCATATCCTAAAATAGTTTTTTCAACTGGATCAATTATAAAAGGTTTATTATATTACAATAATTGATGTCACATTGATTATTCATAATTTTTATTTTATTCTATTATTAACTTAAGCATCAGAGATATCACATCAAGAATCCTATTTGACCTTAGTCTTCTTATACGTCAACATCGGGTTGAATATTTAAGATTCTCTTAATCGTTTCTAAAGATTTCTTGTCTATGCGAGTTCAAATCAAATTAAGTTAATCAAATTATCATCGATATCACTCATATTTTTTTAATCAAACATTAATATTTAAACATGTGACATGAATGATTTATTAGGCAGCATTGTTACATAAAACCAGAACAAGATATTAACCATCAACTGGTCCACAAAAGAAAAAAAAAGAATCAGAGAACCATCAAAATTATACTACACAACATAAAGAAATTTATCTTGTTGTGATCCTCAAGCAACATATTTAAGAGTAGGCTGTGCTGAACCTAATCTTGCAAAATTCATTAAAGAAGAAGTAAACTGTTGCAAGATCCAATTAGTGTTTGGCATCTCTCCAATCTACATTGGTAGTCTGGAGACCTCTTAGGCCTTGGTGGACTATACAACTATGAGCTGAGGAGTAGCAGTTGACTTTTCCTGCAATGATTCACCATAAACAAATAACTTACTCATGTAGCAATCTTTATCATTATCAGACTTCTAAAGAAGCATGATCAGGTCATTCTTATAGATAGTATATTGCGTGTTGCAGATGGAAATCAGAAACACTTCATGTTTCCAACCTTCTTCAAGTAGCAGTAAGAATCTCTCTCTCTCTCTCTCTCTCTCTCTCTCTCTCTCTCTCTGGTAGGGCTACTGCACCAGAAGATGAGCAACAGAGAGGAAGCCATGGTGGATGACGAGAGGAGGAAGCAGAAGCCATGGTTGATAAGACGAGGGTGGTCGAGTGGCCAGATTAAGAGCTTCGCTGCGCTCTCCAGTAGCCTCCTTCCGGCCTTCGGAGCTGGCGTTGATGGAAACTACCCTGACATCAAGAAATATATCATTGCACCGTATGATCCCCGTTACAGGTCAAGAAGACCACTGTCTCTCTCTCTCTCTCTCTCATTTCGCTTCCTCCCTTGTTCGTCATCGAGTGTGAAACAAGTTCTTGATTCCTTGGGACAGGTGGTGGCAGATGTTTCTGATCGTGCTGGTGTTCTACTCAGCATGGGCGTCGCCGTTGGAGCTGGCGTTTCCACAGGTGAGCTCGGGCTCGCTCCTCGTCGTCGACCTCGTCGTCGACGTGTTCTTCGGCGTCGACATCGTCGTCTCCTTCTCCGTCGCCTACTTCAACAGCTCCACGTACCTCCTCGTAGACGACCGGAGAAAGATAGCAAAGAGGTGCAGTTGCGTGCACATAGAATCTGAATCTCCTCATCTTCAAGCTCAACAAGACAGCCATGTCCACCTCTCTCTCTTTCTCTCTCTAATCAAACTGATCATCTCATCTTCTTGTGTGCTACAGATACTTGACACGGCCATGGTTTGTGATGGACGTGGCATCTACCATCCCCTTCCATATCATATACCGAATAATCACCGGTAGAGGGAACGGTGGGTCGGTCTTTGGAGTCGTGAATCTGCTCCGGCTGTGGCGGCTCCGGCGGGCAAGCAAGCTGTTCGCAAGGTAAGCTCTCAATCGTCACTTCCTCTACGTAATATTCTAATCTCCGGTAGGCCATAAACATGAAACTAGGGAATCTTCGGATACAAAGAACAAGTCCTTAGATTTCTCTTGGCAAAATGAAAATCTAACATGATGATACACAAAATCCATTGTGATCTCCTCTGTGGCCTCCATTCATTGATTTGCTTCTGATCTCCTGCTGTTCCCTGACAAAACAATGATGGGCAAGTGTTGTGCAAATGATGGACAGAAGAGCTCGTCCAAAAGGAATCTAATTATCTCATAAACTAAGCCAAATTCCTTGTCCCATCCATTGTGAACTTGGATTAAAGCATGTCATATGAAGATCACATTATGCAGCAAATCCAATATTTTAGTTCACAATCTACTAATGGCACCAACTGCTGACAGACCTTCGTATTCAATGACCAAATGGGCATAAGGTGATGTTTTCATCTCTTTTTTGTTTGACACATGAATATTTCTATCGACGAACAAATATGTTATATTTTCTTTGATGTTAGAATTACTCTTGTCGTTTGAAATAGATTGTTAATTCTCATTCATCTTTCTCGTACCAAATGATGTATTGCAGGCTGGAGAAGGACATTCGATTCAGCTACTTCTGGACAAGATACGTGAAGCTCATCTGCGTAAGCTCATCTGCATGCCACGCATGGAATCCGCATGAGTTGGGATCTTTTGGGCCACGTTGTCTTCTTCTTCTTCTTCCTGGCGCAGGTGACACTGTTCGCGGTGCACTCATCGGCTTGCGTGTATTACTGGATGGCCATCCACTACCGGGTGAAGGAGAAGACGTGGATCGGCAGCCTGATTCCGGATTTCCAAGAGCGAAGCATATGGCTGGGCTACACCTACGCCGTTTACTGGTCCATCACCACCCTCACCACCGTCGGCTACGGCGACTTGCACGCCTGGAACACCGGCGAGAAGGTGTTCACCATCTTCCTCATGCTCTTCAACATCGGCCTCACCGCCTACCTCATCGGCAACATGACCAACCTCATCGTCCACGCCGCCACCCGCACCTTCCTCATGGTACCCGCCGGTCCTGCTTCCTCTTCATCCTCCCCTGCTGCTCCGTGTCGATCTTTTGATGCTGGCATGCACGCAGAGGGACACCATTCATCGAGTTTCGCGGTTCGCGAGCAAGCACCGGCTGCCGGACGGCCTGCGGGAACAGACGATGGCACACCTACAGCTCCGGTTCAAGACGATGGAGTTGCAGCAGGAAGAAGTGATCGCGGACCTGCCCAAGGCGATCAGATCCACCATCGCCCAGCACCTCTTCCGGCGCACCGTGGAAGCCACGTACCTCTTCAAAGGAGTCTCACCGGAGTTCATAGTGCAGCTGGTAACCATCGTAATCTATCTGATACCACACATGATCAACACAAGCGAAGCTGATATGCTGTGACAGGTTTCAGAGATGAAAGCAGAGTACTTCCCTCCCAAAGTGGACATCATCATAGAGAACGAGATCCCCACGGACCTGTACATCATCGTCTCTGGCGCGGTGGTATGGCCAGAACACACACACTACATTTGACATCTTGACCACTCCCTTCTTCTAATCTTGCAATCATGCAGGATGTCTTGACATCTAAGAATGGAGCAGAAAAGGTACGAGAGTTGCTGTCGGAGAATGAAGAACACACTTCTCTGATTCTTACATAGTGCTACTGATACAAGGTGAAACTTTTAGTTTCTGTCAACATTAGGTCCTGCAGATCTGGTAGGAGAAATTGGGGTAATCTTCAACATCCCACAGCCCTTTACGGTGCGAAGCAAGAGGCTTTCGCAGGTCGTTCGAATCAGTCATCGACATTTTATGCAGATTGTGCAGCCATATAACGCAGATGGGAAGAGAGTCTTATCCAACTTCATGCAGGTTTGGAGCTGGATATGGCGTATCGAAGAACATGTTGATTGAGTATTACTAGTTCTTGGTGTTCTGTCATATTGATGAGCGTTTCAGACAGAGGAGGAACACCATCTTTTCTGACTTTTGAGGCTTTGATCATTTGCAGTTCCTCAAGGAGCTCAGCACAGATTTGATTGAAGAGGTAGCCTTTGTGCCAGAGTTGCTGAAGCAAATGAATGAGGTACATCACTCTATCAAACAGCAAGAAACATCAAACATAAGCATTTTATATGAAGACTATAAAATAGGATCATGAATTTTCGGCAACAGGAAGGAATCTCAGAGGAACTACAGAATCTTGAAGCATCAATGTCAAATGACCAGGAAACTGCTGCACAAGGTAGAAATCATGAAACACTATCCTCTGGAATTAGCAGAAAATTAGATTCCAAGGGGAGGAAATCTTATGTATCATATAACCATTTCATCATTGCTTGGTGTGCATTTGTATCAAGAACAGCAAAACAAGTATCCAAATTGGATATGGAAGTAAAGCATTTCATGCTTGTATGTTGTTGCAGAGCCACTAACAGCAGCTTATAGCTCATCTTCATGTGATTTAGACAAGAGAGTGACAATTCATGGACATCATCCTGATGAAACTAGCAAAATAGGAAGGCATGCTGCAGGAAAACTCATTTTTCTACCTGATTCAATGGAAGAACTACTGAAATTGGCAGGTATGAAGATCTAATTGTGCTAAAATTCAAGTTTCACAAAATTATCTCTGGTTTTTTGCATTAAACTTAAAGCAAACCTATAACAATCAGAACTTACTATATTTCTTACACATCATGGAAGAAGTATGAGAGGTGAGTAGTAAAAGAATCAAAAGTGCTTGGTCTCAGCTGGTGGATCCATTCCAGGTTCATGACAAGGGAAGGTTACTGAGTTCTCAACTAATTAAAGCTATCAGAAGTGATACTTGCCGAAATGTTTTGAGTCTATTTCAATCATTAAAGTTACCATTTTGTTGTTATTGTTGAATCATAAATGTTAGTATCACAAAGAACATTCTATCAGTCTGTAAAATATATGTATTTCAATTTTTTTCTCTTCATATACTCCCTAACAACAGACAATGATTGCAACCATCCAACAAAAGTTGAACTCAGCAATGGTTCTTACATTGTTTGTGCGCAGAGAAGACATTTGGGATGGAAGCAAGGGGGGTTCTCGCACCTGATGGTGCAGAAATCGAAGAGATTTGCACCATTAGAGACAATGACCACTTGTTCATATGTTGAAGAGGAAAGAAAGAGGAGGAGAAGAAGAAGAATCTGCTCAAATAATATCAATGTTAATATGGGTTTCCAGTTAAATGTAATTAGTATATATATATATATATATATATACTAATTACATTTGTAATCATTCTCAATTTGAATTTAGCATATCCCTATAGTTAACTTTTTTTTTAATTAAGATAAATATATATTGAGTATATTATATTACATAAATTGATACTAATCATGATCAGAAGAAATTAATCATGATTTTCTGGGAATATATATATATATATATATATATATACACACATACACACACTTAATATTTGAAGGGATATGTGGGCTATGTTATAATTCGTAATATCAAATATTATATATATATTAAATATGCGTAAAAGTGATATTTTGAATAAAATTAAAAATTAATATCAGGATCGTCCATCTCATGGAGATTCATTTACGCTGGTCGTTCTAAACCCACGTTCTTACCAGTCGTCTAGACGTACCCCGCGGGCCCCGCTTTCTTTCTTGAATCAACAGTGAAGTCGGTGGCCACGTAAAGGAATCGCGTCCTCTCTCTCTCCGTCATTTCGCAGGTCTCGTCGCGATTCGAGACGCCGATCCTCTCTTGCTTGCCCGAAGCATCGTCGACGAGATCGCTGGAGGTTGTCTTGGTTGGTTGCCCTTCTGGATCTCTTTCTCATCAATTCATGGTGGATTGTGCGGTTGAGGTTCGAAGTCGCGATCTTGGTAGTGTTCCTCCGCATTTGTTTCATTTGGATTTTTCTCTGGTACCCAAGTTTGGGAGTTGATTTGGGGGAATAGCGAAGCGAAATTTTCGGCTGTCTCTTGATTCGGTTCTTCAAGAGGAAAAGTGGAAGTTCCCGGCGGATCTGGTTCCGCCTGCTTCGAATCAGGGAGTTGTGAGAAGGAAGGCGATAGGGTTTTGATTCGAGCGGAGACGGAGTCGTCATGTTCTATGGGGCGGTCGTGTGGGATCCGTGGCTTATCGTGTCGCAGATCGTCTGCCTCCTGTGTCTCTACTATCTGACCCTCGGATTGTTCATGGCCGTTCTCGTTAGCGCTCGAGTGCCCCGAATGAGCCTCGTGTACTTGTTCGATTTCTCGACGCTTGTGACTTCCACGATCACCGGATGGTGCGCCATCGCCTCGTTCCTTCTCAGCTCCCTCGCCGGGTAAAAAATCTCGGCTTTCTTAGTGATGGTCACTGATTTGCTCATCTTTTTTATTGGGTTGCCTTTAGGGTGGCTACAAATCTCAGCTTTCTTGTTTGTGCTCACTAATTTGCTCTGCTTTTGTTTTCAATTGCCTCCAGGGAGTTACTTCCTAATCTCCTTTCCCCCTTGCTGTTGTTTGCTTTGAGTTCTTCGTACCACTTTTGCATCTTTGGGATATGAAACTTCTCCTTTCTTATTGATAATCTTCTCCTAATCTTTGCATCAATTATATATTTGAAATTTAGGCACATCGCATTCATTAGTTTGATGAATTTTCATGTGCTGCTTGATGTATAGAAATTCCACAACTTGCAGTGCTCTGCTCTTGAGCTCTTCAGGTTTTTGACTATGGAAATTTACTCAATATTACGGCCATTTAATAATGCTAAAAGGAACAATGTTTATTCCTATGAATTACTTCAACAGAATGTTATCTTAGTGAGCTTCCTTTTTTGCTTGAGCAGGGCAGGTTATTTGTTTCACTTGATAGAAAGAGCTAAAAAGTGCTTGGATTTTTCAGCTACTCTCTACATCATCCATCTCTTTATATGCATCATATATGGGGGTTGGCCATCTTCCATTACCTGGTGGGTTGTTAACATCACTGGTTTGGCATTGATGTCATTCCTCGGCAAACGGTTGTGCATCAGGCGTGAGTTGCAAGAAATTCCTATTGCAAGACTTCGTTCAGGTAAGCGATCTTTTGCTTGTTACTATTTGTCATCTATATCCTTATTCTTATGTGATGCATGCACACCTATGATAATATTCAAGTAACACCATAGTTGGTTTCATGCTACAAATATGCATTCTTCTTGCATCAGATACCTTTTCTTCTAAATTCATTAACTACAGTGTTGATGGATATACAAGGATGGATTCCACAAATGAGGGTCTAGAGAGGTCGGCGTTTGTAGCTTGAGGAGCAACATGACCATTTGTTTTTCTGTATGTTGAGAATTAAGGAAAGATATAGCATCATATAATTTTCAGAAAAAAATAATATGGTGCCTAGATGCCTCCAATGCCTCAACCACTCTCTGGAAGGCAGAGTTTAATCTGCAAATTTGAGCCTCACTAATTATCACCTGATTCAGATCAGGCAGTCACTTATTAAAATTTTAATGTAGTTTTTTTTTTTTCAGACCATGCGGACCATCATCACAATGGAAGCATATGATAGTTTGAGAGGATCCCGCTCTTAATTTATACCTAGAGTGAAGGATACCAATAAAAGTTAGTGGTATGAAACAACAAAACCAGGTCAGCAGCCAATTCAGTCCATGAAGACCACACAAGAGCAGCATGTAATTATGACCAAAAACAATTATCGGACATGGTACTCAAGATCATGAATTTTCATCTTCTGCCGTATTCTGTCATAATCTTGTTGTTTTTCTAATTCAAGAACAACCTATAATATGTCCAATGAGTAAGCTTACTTTAAGAATTCCTTTGGTTGTTCTATTGCATCTGATTTAGCTGCTCCATCCAGCTTAGTTTAGGGAACTTTCTGCAATTATACTTTTCTTCATCCATGGGTATTTTGCCAGTCACTAGTGGGCGCTACATCCACCATCGATGTTGTTCTTTTAAGAATTACCACTTGATAGTTTTGTCTTTACAAATGATTGACCTAATTTACCATCAAAATATAAAAGCCATGGGATCTCATTGCAACTCAGGATGTATGTCTAGGCCTTCAACACAAACTGATGCTAAACTAAGCTCTGCCTTTTAGGGAGATTTTTATATTTACCCTTGTGAATTGTATGTTATTGTAGGATATCAAGAATCAAAAACTTTAAATGACTTGTATGCTCTGATTTCTTTCTTCTTATTTTTTGTACTATTTATTAGTTAACTTTTGTGAAGTTTATTCTCCACAGATGTTTGAGAAGTTAAACATAATATCGCGATCTCCTCCATGTCCTCAAGAAATTTGAGGAATTGTCAAGTTGATGAAAAGTAGATCACGTGAATGGATGCTGATGACTGCAGCAATGATTCTTTTGTTGTAGATCCTTGGTGTCAATCTGTGGAGGAGCAGAAACATGATACTGGCAACTACAAAATTCTTGCTTTTGTTCATGGTTTTACATGTTCAGTTTCTAGGTTTAAAATTTCATTTCTTGTCATGTACAAACGTCTAACAAGAATTATGGCTCTACAGGTTGAAAATTTACTCATACAATTATGATTAAACTGTGATTTGTATTGTCTTCATGTTGATCAGTTTCATGGCTTTATGTTCTCTGGCTTTATCTGTCGATGATTATATAATGGGTTGAGAAAGAAATGACCACTAAATTGCAGCTCGTTTGACCTCATTTTGTTACACTAAGGGAATAAGTTCATGCGAGTAATCAAACAAGCTTTATTGACTCCTTGATGTTATTTTCATGCGTACTGATGATTTAAGGAGGAAGCCCTATGATTCTAAGGACGACGAGCTGCGGACCAGCACACCATTCCCATCCCCAGCACGTAGCGATCATGCTTCCGCCGCCTCCGCTGCGGCCGCCCGACCGCAATAAGCACTCAGCTTGCACTCGGCCTTCATGCCCTCCTCTGTAGCGCAGAACCGCAAGAACCCGCCGAAGGCGAAAGGACGGAAAAGGGTGGGGCGGCGTTCGTCCACCAGCTCCGCCGGGGCTTGGATCACCGCCTCGTCCTTGGGAACTGAGAAAAGTATGACAGAGTCTCTCGTGTCCTCGCCACCCACGTTGACGCGATGCAGAGGGGCGGTCACCCTGCCATTGCTTCAGGCCTGCTTGGAAGAGCAGGAGAGACTAAGTTTACCGATATGAGTGGGCTTCGTCAGCAGGCGAACGTGTCTTGCATTTAGTCTACTGATGGGGACAAGGATGACGTAGTTGAATATGACAACAATAGATCCAGATTTTTTTTACAGTACCCGAAAGGTGTCGCCGGCGATGACGAAGTAGGAGGTGGGGGAGCTGGGCTTGGCGGGGATCCACTGCTCGTCTCCGCTGTCCACCTCCAGCCCATCCACCCCGTTCAGCTGGCACACGATCCCCAGCGTGTTGACGTCCCAGTGCGCCATATACCCCGCCTTCTTCCTCTCTCCGTCCTCCTCTTCGCCGTCACCGACAGCACCGTACTTGGAGAAACGAACCAGGTACCAGAGGGACGCCGACTGCTCCTCGTGGTACTCGGTCACCCCCAGGCTCTCCAACACCATCTCCTCCAGCTCTCCCATTTCGCAGTTCGCACTGCGCGATGGATCGGAGGAATAGGAAGACGGTGATTACCAGAAATCGGGGTTCCCGTCGGGCCACAGGAGGCCGCAGAACCTTGGGGCGCGTCCGTGATGGCGAGGCTCTCATAGTCGAAGCCCGAGATCTGGCCGAGGTAACCGCCGAAGGGCTTGTCGGACGTGTTCTTGATCTTGGCCTCGAGAGGCAGCGGGAACAGTTCCTCGGCGGCCATATCCAAGATCGAGCCACGGAGCTGGGGAGTAACCCGGTCGTACACCGCCTCAAAGCAGCCGTAGGACCCAAGCGTTTGCATCACCTGCTCCCGCACAGCCTCCCAGCTAGGCGATCCAGTGTCGGCCTGGCCCACGCCGGTGAAGTCGATCTTCGGGAGACCTCGTTCTTGAGCTGCTGCTGCTGCTACCGCCGCCGCCATCCGTCTCTCTCTCTTCTCTGTCCAACCCACCCGAAAACACTGACACGTTTCTCGGTCAAAATCGATGGCCGGAGTCACGAGACCCAGCAACGATTTCAAAGCCTGTTGCATCAACAGTGCAAAGGACAAGGATAACCCACGTGGAACCGCTCCCGACGCAGCACGAGATACAAAGCACAATACAACCAACGTTATCATCTTCGTCGCGTGTCAACATCAGTGAGGATCGTGTGGGCACCTAATTTATATGATCGTGATCATACATTAGTTTAATGAGCATATAGATTAATTTTCTATGTAATGAGTTGCTGTCATTCTGCTGCAAGTCCTCAGGATCGTACGGCATTAGCATCAGCAGTGACGTTGCTTGCTCTCTTGTGCAGGGTAAGCGTACATGAAACGGAGCCTGGCACTGACCAACGAACGACCGCCTGGTGAAAGTGATGCTCTCCAACTCGAGTGGGCTTCTTCTTCGTGCATGACTTCTCTTAGAGGGAATGCTCCTCTTGTCCTACGGATGCTGAAGCCATGCAGACGTAGCCACCCATCATTGTCTGGTTCATACGCTCAGATAGAGTATATTGATGCAACTGAGTATAAAGCAGCAGCTTCGTGGCAGCACACAAAGCGTGAGAGGTTTCGCAGGCGACGACGACTCATGCAACAGAGAGCATCATAATATTTCCATGGAGCCAGCCATTTATTCCCTCTGACGCAGTCTGCCTTCTTCTCCGGCATGCGGTGATGAATAGCGCATGCATGGCACAGCAGATGCCCAGGCGTCAGAGGTCTTACATCCCTTCACTGCAAGCTGTTCTAAGTAAAAGGTTTGACCACCAGAACATATACCTCGTTTGGAGATCTCCTAATGATTTCATGCTACGGAAAGGAAACACTAAAGGTTCTCGTTCTCCATTTCTGTATCCAAAATATACATGTTCTCCAGTTCTGCACCGCACTGCACGATGGGGTGAAAAGAAGTACACAGGAAGAAGGATGGGAGGAGGTCTTCTCTTCTTGTTTCCTTCACCGCATGGCCATATGACGGGGTTCCTTCCACCGGAGAAGGACGTCGCGGGCGATGTTGAGAGCGTCATGGGAGGCCCCGAGGAGGCCTCGCCGGGTGAAGCCCACGCAGTAGAGCCCCGTCTCCCCTTTCCATCCGCCGGGGAATGGGTCTTTGGCCATGCCCTCCTTCGTGAACAGGCCACAATCACCCTGCCATTGTTGGGACAGCGAAAATATCAGTGTTACGTACGTGCATGATGGTGCAGAGTAGACCTGCCCCGGTTTTGGCCCACCTCTGCACCTCTGGCACAACAAAGTGATGCCTCCAGTCGCTTGACCCACTCAGGAGGCCTCACCTCGTGAGCAGGAAGACCAACCAAACACGTTGTGATACCTTGAGCCACGAAGGTACGTTGCTCTTGTAACCCGTCGCCATAATGATCGAGTCGAACTGCATCTCTGTCCCGTCCACGAACTTGGCTCCTCCCGTTGTCATCTCCTTCAGCCCCTGCATTACCTTCGTCCCCGCGAAAGAAAGGGGAGGCACAAGTTTTAGCAACGATGGAGGAGGAGTTCGATCCTACGTTTGCTTGGTGAGAAATCTAATGGAGGCAATGCACACGAGTTGTTCGACGGAGAAGCCATGCACCTTAATGTTGCCTGATTTGATTTGGGCGAGGGCGCCCACGTCGAGGACCGGGGTCTTGCCCGTGAGGTTCTTGAGCTCGATGGGGCCCGTCTTGGGCCTTCGGAGGCCGAGCCTGTCAGTGTCGCCGAGCAGGAGATGGGCCATGGCGCACAGGAACTGGTCCACCAGCCTCAGCGGCAGCCATCTCAAGAGCGCCATGGACACTCCAAACGTCGACAGCCCCAGCATCTCACGCGGCAACACACGCACCTAAACACCAGCAGGATCAGAGCCATGCAAATAGTGGAAGCTAATGAAGTGGGGAAGAGAGCAGAGAGAAAGCTCACGGTGTTCCTGACCACCATGTAAGGCCTTGCGCCATGGCGGCAGAGGTCCAAACTGACCTCCATGCCGGAATTCCCGCACCCTACCACCAGCACCTTCTCCCCCTTGAAGTCCGCCCCGCACTTGTAGGCGCACGTATGGACAACGCGCCCGCCGAACCGCTCCATCCCCGGGAACTCCGGGATCACCGGCTCTGCGTTCTCTCCCGTCGCCACCACCAGCCAACGGCTCACAAGCTCGCCCCCATCGCGAGTCCGGACTCTCCAAGCCCCGATCGCCCCGTCGAACTCCGCAGCCAGGACCTCGGTCCGGAACCGCGGCCGGACGCCGAATGCGGCGGCGTAGGACTCCATGTAGGATACGAACTGCTGCTTCGACGGGTACTTGGGGAATCCCTCAGGGAAGCCCATCAGCGGGAGCTCGCAGAACTGCTTGGGGAGGTGGAGGCGCAGGCGGTCATAGGTGCGGTGCTGCCAGAGCGAGGCGACGCAGCTCGACTTCTCGAGGACGGTAGAGGGGATGCCGACGTCGGCGAGGCAAGCCGCGGCGGCAAGGCCCGAGGGGCCAGCGCCCACAATGATGGGGCCCGGCGTCCAGGTAGCAGGGCTTATCTCGCCTTCAGCTTCCCTTGCGGAACCCATGTGTGCTCGCTCTCTGCTCTGCCCTGCCCTGCCCTGCCCTGCTCTGTTCTCTCCCTTCCTTGCTGCGCGATGGCTGTCAAAAGCCGCCTTGTTGTTATGCGACTGTGGAAAGGGACCTCTTCTCCCGGGTAGATATCATTACCTCTTTTTTACCGGAGGAGAAGGTAAGGGGCCTTTATAGGGTTTCGGAAGGGACGAAAGGGGCGAGTGATGTTTCGGAACTTGGACTGTTTTAGGTGGGGTTTAATGGAGGGTTTTGCTTGCAGGGCAGAGAAAGGAACTGCGAGCGTGAAATGTAGAAGCGTGAGGACCGAGGCAAACGATACAGCGGATGTCAAAGAAGGCAGAGATATGGAAAGAAGAACAGAGACTCTTCTTCCCAGCAACATTTAAGTGGTGGCTCAGCAAATCTCCCACACTGATATATATCCCTCGTTGTCGTATCAGAAACTTGGATTACTACTACTGCTCCTGTCTCTCTCTTTGCATCACATACATGCATCAAAACAGGACACTGAATGATTCATTTATGGAGAAGAAGATTGTTTCTGATGACAGCAAACCACCACTGCGTTCTCGCACTTGGAAAGCGAACGTAGCTTTGAGCAAGATTTGACCTGGAATTTCTTGTCACTTACACAGTCGAATAGAATCCCACGCCAAACTCTTCTGCAGACGGCATGTCCTATCATTGGTTTCCTCCTTTTTCCTCTCTTACTCTTGTCAGGATTCTTCACGTCGTCAAGCAAATGTTTGATGATCGACTTCACAGCTTCATCGTTGCTCATGGCGACATGGTTTCAGTGCCAACTCTTGCAGGGAGCGAAGATGAGCTTTTTGTACTCGCCTAACTCGACGCGCGTGCTACTTCAGAGACGCACTGTAGCTCACCCGTGTGTCCGGGGTGAGTGACCGAGCACAGAGTGAGGACTTGCAGTGGTCGGCAGCCATGGCCTCGAGAAGTTCCTGTGATCGGTTTGCATTTGTGGCTGACGAGGCAATGTGTGCAAGGCCCGAGGCCCAAATGCTCACCAATCGGTAGCGCACACCGTCTCATTCCGTAGTCCCGTCGTCCTCGCCATACCAGTGCTAAGTTGAAGCTGAAGGCCATGCAACTAACAGTTCATCTCGAACACCCACGCATCCGGAACACCTTCACACCACGCAAGGGGACTGGTGATGCATGATGACGACGACGGTCTTGTCTCCTCTCTCTCTCTCTCTCTCCCCCATGGGATTTCCCTAAATGGACACGTCTCTCTTCTCTCTCTCTCTCTAACGCCCTTAAGTCCACCCCTACACACGGGTGCACGGAGGACTCGCCTGCGTCCCTGTAGCCCTATGAGCCGAGATGATGATGTGATGATCACTGCCTTGACCAGCCCGGAAGATACGAGAGAGAGAGAGAGAGATCTGGTGGATTGCTTTCAAGAAAGATTTGGAGACGAGGGTAGGGGCCGGGATAGCTTCCAGAAATGGCAAAGAAAACATGAAACGCCGATGGTGGACGAACGGAGGGGACGAGACGTCGCCACCCGGGACAGCGGTGGTGACGCCGGGGATGACTTGCTGTGACGTGATCCGGTGTATTGTACTGTGTACTGTATATCAATGTATCAATCAATCGATCTGATGGTCGAATTGAGGCGTGAGGATACGACGTGCATGCACGTCATCGTGATGACGGGATGGGATATCGCACGTAGCGTGTGGTTTTCGCTCTTATCTGTCGTCTTTAATATGAGAGAGAGAGAGAGAGGGGTTGATGTGATGCAGGCTGTGCAATTTGTGACATGGCAGACAAGAAAAGCCTGTAACATTGTAGATTGAAGTGGGCCGGCCCAAATTAGGTCGGTCCATGTTGGTCCGGCCTCAGCTTAGTAGAACCGGTGGCTTGGGTTGGATATCGTAAGTTAGGAGCGTCATGATCAAAGGATCCAACGGCTGAGAATGTCGCGTTCAAACGAAGCGGAGCGGGGAAGAGAGGCAAAAAGGGAAACTTCCAGCTTAGGGTTTGCCGTGCTGATGAAATATATACTACCGCGCCCTCTTGCGCTGTTCCTCATTTCGATCGGGCTTCCCTTCGGTCCCTCTTCGCGAGCGATCTCATGGTAGGGCTTACGGTTGATCCCGCTTTGTTCTCCTTCTTCCTCCGGAGCTCTGTTGCTTATCTGGGGTTTTTGATTTCTGGTTCTGCAGGCGTTGCCGAATCAGCAGACCGTCGATTACCCGAGCTTTAAGCTGGTTCTCGTAGGTGATGGAGGGACCGGTGAGATCTCTTCCTATTTGTCTTCTTCGTTTGTCTGTCGATCTTTAATCCTTTGATTCTTTTGTTCATCTTCGGATGTTGTTGTTGTCGCTTTGGTCAGTGTTTTTCTGCGGCATATATGTCGGAACATTTGTATTGGCCTTGATTTGGTTTTTCTGTTTGCTTGAATTACCACATGAAATTCCAAACAAATCTAGTTTCTTTATTATGTTTGATATCGGTTCCAAAAATCTTGCCTTTCGCCTTCTGAACCTCTTGTTTCAGTCCACTGTTACATAATACTTGGTAGTGCTTTTGTTTCCTGTGTCACTGGAATTGTGTGATGTTTCCTTTTCCGCCACTATCAATAATAGATATGGATCGAACGCCAAATTGATTGCTTGATATGTAATGACACTAAAAAGGCTTGTTTATCGTTTATAGTCTTCGCTTCTTTAGTAACTGATGAATTATTTTGTAGTCGCCTTCAAAAAGTTTTTTTTTTTCTTGTTCAGAAGGAAAATGAATTATTTGATGCATTCTTTATGATGTAATCATCTGCTTCCCCTATGCTATGGTTCAGGAAAAACCACATTTGTGAAGAGGCATCTTACTGGTGAATTTGAGAAGAAGTATGAGCGTAAGTGTTACAACAGTTTCTGGGCAGATTTTTTTTTTTTTTGGTCGAGTATTTATATACAGTATATTGCATTCTTATTTTCAGCTACAATTGGCGTTGAGGTCCATCCGTTGGATTTCTTCACAAACTGTGGGAAGATCAGATTTTATTGCTGGGATACAGCTGGCCAAGAGAAATTTGGCGGTCTTAGGGATGGATACTAGTAAGTCTTAATTGACTGGATTCTCTTAGCATTAGATATAATGAGTTTATTTTAATACCATATATGCAATTCAGGTTTGTTGACTGACCAAAACTTGTTTGATTAGAAGCTTAATTTCTTACATGTAATTATGCCAATTATGTGATGCATATTCAGGGATGGCAGTCGGTCAGGGTTTTGAGGTACACAATGCGCTTAAATTGGGTTAGGTTACTCTTTATTGGATGTGGGATAGATTTGAGTAGAAAAATGGGTGTGACTGAAAGATGGGTTTGAGATGAGTACAAAATTTAATAATCAACTACCTGAAACCCAAGCTTAATCTGGGACTTTTCCAGTTTCGACCTCAACCATACAGCTATACCAACAATACAGAGATTGGTTTTGAAATCGGCTCAACTCGCTGTAACTGAATGAAAGAGGGAGCACCAATATGATGCCATCTGAGATGGCAGAAATAATTCACTAATGCAAAACTTTGAAGTTAAAGTTAAAAGGTACCAAGAATTGGATAAGGCAATCAAGAACCATTTGGCATATAAGTACACTGCTACTCTGCATCTAGGTCGATAAAGAAAGCTAAAGGAATAAGAGTAGCATCTTTGCAATGACAGAAGGCTTATTAAATTTTGCAATTTTTAAATGCTACCTTTGGTAATCAAATGGTCATATGAAATCGATTACTTTAATTTTGTAGGGGCTATTTATTCTGTTACTAAAGAAAAATAGTACATTCATAAATTTGTCCAATTGAAATAGACCATTCTTTTTTTGCATGCCTGAAGTTTTTGAGTGTAAACGGAAATAAATCAAATACTTAAATTTTTTGGATTATGTAAATTCGATATCCTTGGTTTTAATTATTCCTTTAGCTTTCTGTGGTGCCGGAGGTACACAATTTTTCTTGTCTTTGGTTGTCTGTGATGTGATGTGATGGGTAACATTGATGACTTATTGCTGTAAATGTTTGTGTCAAGATATGTTTTGTTTTTAACTTGATTCTTCCTGACTCGTATGCACAGCATCCATGGTCAATGTGCCATTATCATGTTCGATGTCACCGCCAGGTTAACGTACAAAAATGTTCCAACATGGCACCGAGATCTCTGCAGGTGGTTTGACTAGATGCTTGGAACTGAATGTGCAAAAGTTGTCCTCGTATTTCTAATTGTCTAATTATCATATTTGTTCTGAAACCAGGGTGTGTGAGAGCATTCCTATTGTCCTCTGTGGTAACAAGGTCGATGTGAAGAACAGGCAGGTCAAAGCAAAGCAAGTTACATTCCACAGGAAGAAGAACCTTCAATACTATGAGATTTCTGCGAAGAGCAATTATAACTTTGAGAAGCCCTTCCTTTATCTTGCTAGAAAACTCGCAGGGTAATGAGAAATGAGTGTTATTTTGTTGTAAGCTGCATTATGTGTATGTGGTGAACTTAATGCCATTTTTGTTGGTAGGGATGCGAATCTTCACTTTGTTGAATCACCTGCTCTTGCGCCTCCAGAAGTCCAGATTGATCTTGCTGCGCAGCAACAGTAAGTGCAGCTTAACTTTCTGTTCAATAGTTTGAAATTCAGTTCCCTCCCCATGGTTTCCAATGCTATTTGGTCAGAATTTGCGACATCAAAAGCACCTTCTTGACAACAATACGATGAATACCTGTTGTACCTTTCTTTTCTAATTATCAGTCTTAGTAGTGTATATATCTCATTTCCATTGTCGGTAATTGTTCTTCATATCATCGTATCATGCATGCTAAGAAGCTTTATGTGGTTCTCAGTTTGTTGTATTCTGATGTTGATAACGGTCGATCATGTGTACCTACAATTTTCAGGCATGAAGCTGAGCTGGCTGCGGCTGCTGCCCAACCCCTTCCTGATGACGATGATGATGTGTTTGATTAGAGTTTCTTGGTTCATGTCTATATGCAGTAAGGTCTCAGTCTGTGTAGTTTATCTCTCGAGGCCCCGTCTTCGAACTATTTTAGTTTTTTCACCAGCCATGGAGTTGAACTTTCCACGTTTACCGTTTGAAAAGTCATGAAGACTAGTTTGATTAATTGATTCAAGACTCTTTCCTTTCATGTGTGATCAAAAGTTGTTATTTAATCATGTTCTGATTCTAATTCTTCGTTTATTTCTCTGTCAAGAAGAAATAATTCGTTGTTATTTAATCAGTGTTCGGTGTGGTTGCTCTTTGAATCAAACTATAAAATGCTGTGCCGTCAGGTTCGAGCTCCTCTCAGTGCCATGGTTGCAAATTGCAATATTAATTTGAGTTGAATTATTCTCATCTTAGTTCTTACCATAACCTCCTTTCATGGAGGTGTGAAGACTAAAGATGTGGCCTTAATCTTTTTGTTTTTGTTTTTGCTAGTAAGTTTTGAATATATGATGCTAACTCTTCGACTGACCCTTTCTCTGATGATTTAAAAGAATTATGCTAGTAGAAACATTTCTAAGGAACTTGTTTTTGATCTTTTGGAGAATGATGCGATCAACCCTATCATACATCAGAGTCAAGGAGAGGTGTTGCATCAAAAGGAGGAGACCAAGAATGAAGTAGCACCATCAAGTGGAATGCTCGGTGAGCATTGAATGTTTCCAAGTTAGTTTCAAGATAATAAATTTTCAAGTTTAATTCTATTAAATTTTAGGAAACTGATTCATATCTTGATATAATTATAAAAAATTAAAATTATCAAAATATAATGCATATAATATGTATTATAATTTGTATTTGACTTTTAATAGATTGTGACTTATTTGATTCATTGTACGAGAGATCTTCTACAAAGGGGAAGGAAGAAAAATTGATGTGGCATTCTTATTTTTAAAATCATATCAAGTTTTTTTTTTTTATCTTTTTTGAATTATTAGTTTTTTAGTCATCTTTGGAAGAAAGAATTCTCTTTTGTTCTCCCATATCTTACTTTTAAGCATCTCATCATCGTAGATCTAAAATCAGTAAAAGGGTGAGAAAGAGGAAGAACAGATTCCTGAGTGGGTTTGACTTATACGTATACTTTTCCTCGAATATTGTTTTTAGAAGTGGATTTCTCGACCACTTTGATTTCTTGTTCGTTTGTGATGGATTTGCCTGGCTTTCGGTTCTAGAAGATTCCAATTTCGATTTTAAATTAAAATCTTTTTTTATATTAATGTTTAAATTTTCATCAAAGCTTATACAGTTATATATACCTAATGACATAAATTAAGTAATCCCCCCCCCCCCCCCCCCAATGGCCGTCAAATGTTCTGATTATTCCTCTCGTCAGTAGATCAAATATTTTTTTTTTATATATATCTTCCACTCAACTTTTAGTTCAATCATCAAAATCTACCTTCAACTCAACTTTAGTTGAATCATCAATACATGGCTCCCAATTAATTCAGGGGTCATACCGATTTCATAGTTTCTAAATTTTATTTTAGATTAGTTAATAAAATTGACAATGTTATTAAATGTATCTGCTACTTTACAGAAACTGGTTGTGTAATGATTCTGTTGCCAGCATCCTAACCATGATTTCAAATGCCTTAATTCACATTCTACTACAATTAAGCAGCTGGTCTCAGATCCTGGAAACAATTCCTCTGCCAAATGTAAGTGGAAACACGTTCTCCTTAATTAGTATCTTTTATCTCTTATTTCCTAATCTGTCCTATGGAAAGCAGAGTTGATCATAACTTGTTTATTAATCATTTGGCTGTTGGATAGGCATCCATTTGTGCTATTGCAGGTCAAGTGGATATTATTGGTGGATTTCCCTGCACAGCATGTAACCATCTGTCTTAGTCATAAAGAACATACAGATAATATAACATGGATTCTCTCTCTCTCTCTCTCTCTCCACATCTTGGCTGAACCTTGTGTATCTATATCCTTGTCTATATTGTTTCTCATAGGGTTTGATGTTGGAGACCTCTCAGATGATGGTCCTGTGTTTTGATGGAATGGATGCTTTCAGCAGCACACACTGCAAAAAACCTTTTGTCAGCCGAGCCAGCTGATGGTATCTTCTTGTTGTTGTATGGGTCATATACTTGTATTGATTTCCAGTACTAGTTTCTCTTTCCATTCAACTTTGAGAGCTTTAAACACCAAAAAAACCTTTAACTCTATTGCCAATGAGAATTTAAACACACACACATATTTGTGAACAGATAGTAAACTCATATGATAGAATGCTGGACATGATGCTTAATCTTTGTTTGGTTACTTCGATTGTCACTCAAAAACTTGGCATTGGTGGGTTCAGTATGGGTGCTGCAACTGCATTGTACCCTGCCACTTGCTTCACACATGGAAAATACGAAAATGGCAGTCTATAGACTCTATACCCCATAAACTTCAGTGCAGTCATTGGCCTCAGTGGCTGGCTTCCATGCTCAAGGTCTGTTCTATCTTAAAATGTCCAATGTTTGATCTATGAAAATATCACATCTATCGAATTCTCGGCATGTGAATAAAAAATGCAAGAAAATATGCATGTTCCACTCACCCAGGAGCTTGAACACTAAGGTGGAAAGCTCACATGATGCTGCAAGGTGAGCTGCCTCCTTGCCAGTTCCATTGTGTCATGGAAGAGGTACCTTCTCTGTCACAGAAGAACATGATTAGATAACTTCGATATGCAGTTATCTTGCAATAAATGTGGAGAAGAATTGATAAGCCAAAAGATGTGAACGTTACTGTTTGATTCGTTTTGCCATACCAACAGGAGCTCAGAATCCTGATTTGGATGCACACAATTTACCATGAGTTTGTTTCAGGTGATGGAGTGGTTCCGTATAAACACGGGAAAATTCTGGAGAGGTTCTAAGAGTGTTTGGGTTCAGAAATCTCACGTTCAAGACCTTTTACAATGGGTATGTCTCTGATGCTGTTGTTGTTCCATCGATTCATATTTCTGACTTCTGAAAACTAGATTCCTGAAAAGAAAAGAAAAATAATAGATTTCTTCAATTTTCCTGCCTTACACAACGAAGCAACTGGAATTTTTCAGACTCGAACACTGCACAATACCAGAAGAAATGGATACTGTCTGCAAGTGGCTCACAGCAAGGCTGCAGCTTGATGGGTCTCACAGAAAGTATATCCAATTAGTGCATTAAATATGTAGAATTTGTATGTATATAAATGTATTCGGGAGTATGTCATTCTGATACTATTGCTTGAGTGGTCTAATAGCTTGATAGATATGCTGCATCCTACACTGTCTTCCCAGTTCTTGTCCATAAATCCAGCCAGAATTCATTTGCTCTTCACTATGGTTTTCATATACTTGCATTCCATGGTCATAGACAAAAGTTACAACATTATAATGCAAAACTGGATTAGGCACTAGAGCATCCAGGATGTTTTTTCCTTGGAAAATTTCTCGTAAAAAGTAATGTTCAGGATGATGAGAATGGAACAACACATAACATGAATTAACCAAGGATAGTAAATAAGCAATCATATAATTGGCAAATATTTGAAGTTATAGTCCACAGCTAGAAATTAAAGAATATAAGTTCAGAAGGTGCCTGAATTAGTTGCCAGCTCCATGACCATGTTGCTGCTTCTGCCATGATTAACAGCCATGCTTGTCATCTGCACATGATGCACAGACAAGTTCTTGCAGTAACAGAAAGAAAAGCCAGGATTTATGGCAAAAAAATTGTCAGATTTTGATCCTGAAGCACCAGAATTCATCCAAATTTCCTCATGACCCATTAACATGACCAATCTCTTTTACTTCTTTACTTTAATACTTGAGTCCAGATCAGGCAGGAAATCATCATTATTTGGCTCAGCACTTCCAGAACAACGGATTATATGAACAACTTTACAATATCTGTGAATGTTGCTTGCTGCGGTAAAAGCAGCAGTGATTAACCATGAGCTGTGCGCATGCAGCAGCCAGTTCAGAGATTCAAAGGCTACACAAAGAATTAACATCACAATGCATCACAATCATCTATCATCTTGACCATAGTCCAATGACAAGTGCACAGAAACTAGCTGCGCTTCAAACGTGAAAAGGAAAACTAGAATCAAGATACACCATCATCATCCAACATCCGGAACTGCCGTCACTGCCTTTCTTGGTTCTGTTGAGAAGCTGCATCTGTCTCATCAGATCCACCATCGCCAATAGCTCCATTGCTATGGCTCGTTCTCCCAACAGATGTTGAATTGCTTAAGGTCTCTCCCCATAGTATCACTCTACTTCCCCTTTGACCCCTTGATGAATCCTGCAGAGAGGTTCTTGGTCTAGAAGACTGTGGCAGAGATGAACGAGCAGTATCGCTACCTCCAGCTTGACGCACATGCACTACCAAAAGCATAGTGACCGAGGGAAATATGAAGACGCTGCCATTAGCCTCTTCGTCATCCTCATTAATGTAGAACCCATCTTCCTCTCTGGTAACTGATGAACGAAACATGCTGAGCAGGTCTCCAAGGTCCCGCTGTCGCTCCATCCTTCTCCAGTCTTGCTGTCGATCAGGATCTGCCTCTGATGGCCGCACAGATGGATGCTCTTTCCTTGCATGCTTCCTTAGCTCACCATAAACACCACTAAATGCACATGACTCCATAGAGCAGCTACGAGTCTTAGCATTCATATATTTGCGAGCTGGCTCTATGACTGTCCAACTAGTGACTAGCCCTCGACAAAGAGGGCATGAAAGCTTAGCTGGCTGTTGTGCATCACCATTATCCTGGAGTGACTTAGATCCAGAGAAGGCCTTGCGGTACTGATCCAGACAATTAGAGTGACGATAGCTAGTGTCACACATGAACGGACGGCAACCATTGTCATGTGAGGAGCATAGAAGGAGAACAGCATTGTGGGGGTGCTCCATGCACACAGGGCAACGAACCTCCTCCCATTCTTTAATGTCCTTGGCCGACTCCACAGAATCAGTTTGGATACGTGAGGAAGAAGTAGATGGAAAAGGTGATGCACGGGATCGCCGTTCAAATGACAGAGACCGTGACCTCCTTTCCTTGGGCATTTTAACTGGTAGGATAGAGCAGAACCACCAAAATCTTCCTGCTTTGTATGATGAGGACTGAAGTTCCAAAACAATTCACGGCACTGTAACTAAACAAGGGTGCAAAAGATTGAGATCAGTGAACAAATGAGATAAACTTCCAGCTCAAACTTCTATAAAAAAAATCATTTGCATCTGATCATCTTTTGCCGGTGCAGAGAGCTCTAATGGGTAAAAAAAGAGATACAAGGAAATAAATCCACACGACGAGACCACAAAGATCCAGAAAGTGGTGTCTAAATGCTACTTGTGGAAGATAAATAGCACAATTCTAGATTCGGACGCTAAAATTTCAGTCCGAAATAAGATCAACGAAGCACCCGCAAGAACATGCAAAAGAACCGTAGTGCAACAGGACCCTTTCATCAATTAGCCAGGATGCCAATCCGGCTGCATCACAAGACCTACAAGTCGGTGCTACTCATGACTATGCTTACCCGCCCCCCAACACAATGCGAGCAACTGCAAGATGTGTCCGATCGGTCCATCTGCAAGTACATGATCAACATCTTGGATACAGGCAATACACATCCATATCCTGGACGGTTCATTACGGCTTCTTGCACGCAGGAAAAGAAAAAGGAAGGAAAGTGTTCTCCAAACGAAGGCGGACGCCACATAATTGGGTAGGTGGTCAAAACCAGCAAGTCTCCACGAAGCTACCCGATTCCACAAAAGGGATCGCAAGAACAAGAAGGCAAAAGACAACTCACTCACTCATCGGGCGGCCACTACCCATCGTCATCCACATCAAGAAACCAAGCACTCCGAGATTTCGAGCTAACCTCGACAGAGGCTGCTGCGGCCGCCGCTGCTTCTTCCATTCCAAAGGATGAAACAACATCAAAAGAAGCAAAAGACGATCGCTTTCCAAGAAAAGAAGAGGCGTAGAAGGGGGGTTATTGCGGCAGATCAGAAGACAGAGAGATCGGAAGTGATTTCTTGATAGAGGGCTTTTACCGGCCGAGGGCAGAGAGGAAGATGCGAACTGCGGACTGCGCCAATGCATCATCCGACTGAAGTATATGTAATTGGAATGCGAGGCTTCTCTTCTTGGATTTGGCTTTGGCGGAGACGGCTTGAAAGAGCGAGAGAGAAAAAGGAACCCTAAATTCCCGTCGAGAGACAGCAAAAGAATTGTGCGTATATATTTGTGCACGTCGCGAACCTAACATCTGCTTCAAAGTCCAAGATTACCCAATTGCCTACCCGACTCGTGATGCGGTTGCAGTCGGGCTGAGTCACATGGGGCCCGCAGATGGATCCAATAGCAAAGCAGATAGGGCGATGCATCTTCTCCCGAAGGGATTTCAAGTTCAAATTTCAAAACGGCGAGCAGAGGGGTCGCGTGACGCGTACATTTTCTTAGTTAATATTATTTTTATTTGGAGGGGAATCCGAGAAATCCAATTTATTGCACAAAATGAAGATGGTATTGAGATCAAATAATTATTATTTATTAACATCGATAAATAAAAACATGACATTGGGATGGGATGTCAACTATTCTTTCCCTATATTAGTATGTCTTATGGGTGCGTTTGAGCCCAATACATATTTCGGGTGTGAATTGATGTTTAATATATTTTAAATTATATTTGACTTGAATGCTATATTAAAAATGTGGATAGGATTAGCATTTCGATAATTATAAGATATTAATATGATTTTTTGAATTCTAAAAGTATCCTATGGTTTTATATAAAAATATAAGATTACTAAAATAATTTAATGAGAAATCAATATGAATTACATTTTCTACGAGATAAAAAATTTATTTATTTATTTTAAAAATTATTTTTTATATTTATTTGTATAATTATTTTTATTTATAATATATTTTGATCAAATAATTTTTTTATGAGATTACATGCATTTATTTATTTTATTTATTAATTTAAATTATGTATATATTATTTGAATAAAATTATAATAAAATATTTAATGAATTTTGAAATATAATTTTGCTTACGTCAATACATATTTTTCATCTATTGTTTTCCAAAAATTCAAAGCATTCTACTTGTGGAAATAGTCCTCTTTCTCCGACTACATATTAAAAATACAAATATGTTTCCAAACTTAACCTATATCTCCATGATAAACATAAAGCACAAAATTTGCATTCAATTTAAGATGTCAAAATATACCGAAAGTAGCTTATTTCTACTCTTTTTATATGCATTATTTAATAATAAAAAAGTATAAAAGTCATGGGATCCATATATAAGAATTTCATGGAGACCAGAATGTACTTCAATCTTCATATTTACCCAAAATTACACTACAGTTTTTCCTGAAATCAGATCACCATTTATTCTAACTTTCATGCACATTCCACCATATCATCCTAAGCATATATGCATGCAATTCTCAGCTTATTATAAGAATAATAAAACAGAGATGATTTAAGTATTGCAATCACATAGTTCCAATATGATGAATTTAACACTTGCTCTTTTTGAAATATACCTGAATGCATTATCACCCTGGCAAAAGGCAACAAGAAAAGATACAGTGGAAAATTATTTGTTCCTACTCTCTCACTACTACTAAGAAATGAGGACATGAGAATTTCTGAATAAAGGTTGCTTAAACTAAGTTAATTCAAATGTACAACAAGAGCTGAAGAAAAAAATTAGAGGAAAACTACCAAAACTACTAGGCCTACCTCTGGAAGTTCACAGGTTCATTGATCACAACTTGACCAAAAATAAGTCAAAGAAACCAAATGTGGCAACAAAGATGGGAGAATTCCTGTTAAGTGGCACTGAGGAAGAATCCGAAATTTGAGTTCCAAACAACAGCAGACACCAGAGCTTCCTGCCAATTGAAGACTGTCAGCAGATTGTGATTTTAGATAATTTTGTTGCAAAAGAATAGGGAAAAGAAGAGGACAAATCCATACTTAATTCTGTAAAAAAAGGAAAAATGTAACAATGAAGGCATCAAGATGCACACAGGAACTAGTAAAGCTGATCATGCTGATAAAAAAGGAATACCTTAAAAGAATCTTCAAGGGCAATGCACTTTCGTCTTGGAGATCTCTTTTACAGTGAGTGACAAGATACAGTTTCCAGATATGACTAACATCAAGCGCTGCGTTTGCAGAGTCCAGAAGATCTGCTTGGTCTCAAGAAACATGATATTTTGACATCAAAAATTCGGACTAGCGAACACTTAAAGGTGGGCAACCCATAGCCAAAGGCAAACCCAAGTTTTCGACTGTCCTGAATGTCCTTGGGACCATCTTGTCAACGTAAAGTGTGCCATCTAAGTGATCGCACTCATGTTGTAATATGCGAGCCTGCCAGCCAATAGCATCTATCTTGATAGGATGCCCATTGCGATCCAGACCTGTGACTTCAACCTCAAGGTAGCGCTCAACCACCGCTCTGAATCCATCAACACTGGAAGAAGAGGGAAAGCAAGATAGTCCGATCCATACAATAAAGCAGTTTATGGAAAGTGATAAAAAAGAGAAGTATGAAATTGTTGAACTCAAGCATCCAATTCTCCAGCGTATACAATCAAAAAGATAAGAAGCACCTCAAGAAACTAATATATGGCTAAATGTAGATTCCACATTAAAAAACAAGAAGAAAACAAAGTTACATATTAGTTAGCTGCAGAGCATGTTAATCATAAGACACGAAAAAGTCAAATGGTATACAAAAAGAAAAAAAAAAGTTATTGATCAACTAGTTGTCAGCGATCCACCATTGGTAATAAGAACTTACAACATATATGTATATATATATATATATATATATATATATATATAAATATAAAATATACATACACATACACATACACATATATATATACATAGCAAAAGTAACATATTAAATTTAAAAAAGAGTATAAAAAGATGTGCTGAGGATCAGAAGGCCTTCTGTGCATTAAAAGATAAAACACAACCAAAACAACACTTTGATCTGTGTCGAGAGGAACTCTAAACAACTGAATTAGTAACTAAAATGCTAAATAATTTACCTCAAGCATCCTTCAAAAAAGAAGGCAGTTTTGTTGCTCTTCTTCTTAAGCTTTGGGTTCACAATAACCTGTATAATGAGAACTGATGAATGACAGGTCCATGAATGAAATCATAGGAACCAAGAATGAATATATACCCAACAATTTGAGTTACCAGAAGATCAAAAGGACGGCGGTCTTGGGCTTCAATTTCATTCTTAGGAGCATAACTAATGTACTCTTTTGTATCCTCCAGAACAATAATCTGCCAATTAAAATGGGTGCATCAGTTCATAATGCCAACACCTAATAGTTGTAGCAGGGCAATACATGGTCAGAATTTCTTCCCACCCTAACATCTACATAATGATGAATAAGATTTTGCAAGGTTGAGTTATATTATAGTGAAGGCCAGATTCAATTCAAAGATCTTGGTCTTGCTTTTTAGAGTCTTTAAAAGCAAACTATGCTACAAACATCAATATTTAGAAAAGAATATATTGATAAAGAGACCAGTTCCCAGTTGCCCCTCAATTGTTTTCCACTAAGGAATGACAAGACAACTCACTGACACATTATCATGTTAAACAAAAAAACTTATTGGTAATCAACATCTTCTGTTTTATCTTGAAAGAATGAACCAGCACATTCATCAAGTTCTTGGACATGCATTATTGCATGTGATCCTAGATGATGTTGGAGTATCGTACTAATTCGGGCAATTTAAACATCATGAACTTATTTATCAACTAGAATAACTTTTCAGGCTAGGCATGCAAAAAGAACAACTACGAACTACCACGGTTCTGAGAAACAGGTTTTGGAACTTGGCATCTAGCTTCATTCCAGAGCCACATCTCATTGAAGTGTGTGTAACCTCAAGAATTCAGGAAAATGACAAGTCAATTCATACTAATAGACGGTCCAGGTAGCAAGTCCTGAAGTTTTCATTTCTCTAAAAGCTCATGGCAGAGGCACGGGCAGACAAGTTATTCTAGCCGGATTCCAATTTTAGTTCTGAGAAAATGCAATAAGAAAAAGATAATAGAGAAGACACTGCTGACAGATAATGCTAAATCATGTCTATTTTCTTCAGATAGGGCCGTTATTTACTTCGATTCACAGAGCATAGAGTTGCTGCCACTTCTTGATGACACCCCATTCACCGAGGCTTGAAGCTACTTATCCAACTCCAGAAGGTATTAAAGAACACAACAGGATGAAATGCCAAGAATTATCTATTCTAGTCCCCACAGGCTCACATTGGCTAATATAGCAGAAGAAAGAGCATGAAAAGAGGGTGTGTGTAAGGAATAAAGGTGCGACCTTCAAGGGGACACCGATCTGAGGAGCAGCGAGGCCAACGCCCGGAGCCTTTCTCATGGCGGAGACCATGTCATCTATGATATTCTGGATCTTCTCCGACCCAATCTCCCGGGGCGGCACCTCATCGGCGGGTTCATGGAGGACGGGGTCACCGGCCTTCACGATCTCCGGCAGAGCGGTGCCCTTGCTCTTCTTCGCTCCGAAGCCCGAGAACCAACCGCCGGCGGACACCCTCGTCAATGTGCGCTTCTGGAGGCCCAAGAGAGGGGATCGCCGGCTCCGTCTCGGATGGGAGGGGGTGGGGGTGGACGAGAAGCGGAGCGAGTTCGGGCGCAAGCAGAGGGCTCCGGTGGCGTTGGAGGGAAAGGGAAGGGAGGGGAGGAGGTTGGACAAGCGGTGGACGGTAACCGTTGTCGTCATCGTCAACACCGTCGTCGCCTTCATCCGGAGGAGGGAGTCCGCGATGATGCGCTGCGTAACGCGTGGGTGTGTCCATCGCACTCATCTTCCACCCTGCATCACGTGCATATCGCATGATGGTTTGATTATTGATGGGCCCGATATGGGCTTGGCCAGAAAAAGCCTCATTTTACTCTATTAGAGGGCAAAATAGGCAGGACGCGTACTCTGTACTAATTATAGATTAATCTTCTATGCTTAACATTTTGATTTTTATATTTTTAAAATTATATTAAAATTTTTATACTTATAAAAATAAAATATTTAATCTCATTTCTTCTCATGCTGTCAACTCTACCAACAAAGACTTTATCTTACTTTGATTTATTATGATATTTTCATCAAACGAAATAAGAAAAAACGAGATTAAATATTTTACTTTAAGAGTCTCGATATAACTTTTAAAAATATAAAGATCTAAGGATAATTAATTAAAAAATAATTTCTTTGAGGGGTGATAGCCACAGTTGAATGCTCGGCCATGGAACATCGTATTCTGAGAGCAGTCTTGAGCGTAGGGGTTGAGATAAACCTAAATCTGTCGTGTTCATTGTTTGATCAATGGATCCCGCGGGTGAACTGCCATCATACCTCCATGGATGCACAAACTTTATCGACAAAACCTGGAACAAAGAATTCGAAGTCAGTGTTTGATGTAAAATCTTGAACAGTAGTTGGACAAAATGGAAAGAGTTTGATAAGAAAAATAGTTTTTTGCAAGATTGATGAACAGTTGGATACAAGAAGCTCATTGTTATGATGAGCCGAAGTCATTCTCAGACAATACCAATTGCATGGGCTCAAATGCCAAGTATTAGCATCAGCTACCAGACTTGAATAAAAGATTTACTCGAATGAGGAAAGACTGCTTTTAACAGATACAAGTCATGTGGTGTAAAATGTCCTTCACATCATGTTCGTGCTATTTATGAAAAAATACAAACACGTGCTTAAGGAAACAGCTGAGAATTTCATATATCAAACATGACCAACATAACTAGAAATCCCACTGGAACAAACTGGCCAATCAACCACATTTTGAAGATCGTATATAACCCTGAACTACTCTTACAGCAAGTTGTATTGGGCTTCTGCAGTCAAAAGATCCCGCAATAAATCCAAAAGATCCAATTAAATCTGTTTATGATGCCAGGAATGAGGTAATTGGGCAGAAGCTCTGGTCTGTTTCCTATTCTGCGGCTGTGCTTGGCAAATTGTTTCTATTAAATTGGTCCCTCGTTATGCTGTGAATCTGAATGCAATTGTTGGACTGGTCGGATAAGGTTGCGTCAGTCACAATATGAAGTCATGACTACTCTGGACATTGACCATTGTGAAATGCTTGCTAGCAACAAAACTTGGCAGCATCTACAAACCATTGCTAATGCCATCAGTCAAAGCTTGGTGTTGCATCCATGCAAAGGTGCACTAATCTTCTCTGGTACTCGCCATAGAATTCACTAACTGCTTTAAGGTCCTCATCCTCCAAGTTCCTGCTAGGCAATCGAAAACTTCGGTTTTCATCCACAGATGCAAATGCTTCAACTGAAGTTTGGGATTCTGATGAAATTTGTGTGTATATCTCATGGCAGGCAAGCATGAACATTGCAGCTGTGTCCGGCTGCCGTGCATTGCGTAGTGCAGTTAAAGCCTCTGCTAGGGCTCCAGCAGCAACATACAAGATCAGGGCTCTGTTAAGATTTTATCACAAAAACTTGTAAGCCCCAACATAAAAAATGGATGATCTAACCGTATACTTAATGCATCTATGATGTTAAATTACCTCCAAATGTTATGTTCACTACGAAGAACATAATCAGCCCATCTCTGCAACACTCTGTAATAAAACAGTAATGCATTCAGTATAAACACTGTAGGTACCTCCAATCACATCAAAAAAAATCTCTGCAAGCACAATACACTATATTTTGAACTTTCATTTCAAATTCATATAGATCATTAATTCTGCTGTAACTATAACACAACAGTCTATAGCTGCAGAAATTTTATAGTTAATTACTTTAGTAACCATGTTTTTTTCTTTTTCCATTTTTAGCCACCATGTTCATGAGCAATATTTATGTGGTAGATTTTACTCCAAAAGAATATTAGAATTCTATGCACCTTGAATAGTCAGCTCCACGTAAATGAGTTGCAGCTAAAGTTGCAGCATCTGTCCAACATCCAGCATCTTGTAGCTGTAGCATTTGTAAACAGCATTAGACCAAAGGATATATAGCATTCATTGCACCGGTGCTAGTAGCCATTAACTGACACATAACCAACTATGTATTGACCGTGCAGGCGATGTATGTCCTCAGCACTTGCGCTAGTTATGGACAAGGATACAGAATGTGGTAAACCAATGTTATGTGCCTGCAATTTATCAGCATGTATATACCACTAGGTAATGTTATGGTTGCTTAATGCAGTTTCGAAAAAAAGAATGGCAAATTTCATTTACCTTTCACTATGGAACTTGTAAATTGTAATTAATGAATGTCTTCCTCAAACCACATCATATTGCAATTTATGATGTCTTTAACTGCTAGGTTAGCTTACAGAAGCATTGCAAATATATATTTGCAATTGGTGATATCAGTATATTTCTTGAAGGGTGGTAATAACATGCCATGGATAAAGTTAAAACCAACATATGTTTACAAACTTGCTGATGGGTTTTCATTTAAAGCCTCTAGCTTTTCACCAAGTAGGTGCAGTAATAATTGCCTTGCTGCATGTACTGCAGCAATGCATGTGTTGCAGCATAGTGCATGGTATATTACCTGCATTAGATCAATAGTCAAGTGTGACATGTCCACAACTACATGTGAGCCTTGAGAGTTTCAAGCATTAGGCTTGTATGGATATTGTAGGGCACCATTCACTTTGCTGGAACACAACTAAGCATGACTAGCTAATATCAGTATATCAGTATGATCGTTATCCTAAATATACAGTTGTAGAATGCTAATGTAGCACAACTAGAATCATCAAAAGTTACCAACATATTTAAATTTGAATTATGAGCAAATAATTTCAAAAATATCTTTAACTAGTTAAAGAAATATATATTCGTCCTAGAGTTAGACATGTCATAGCAGTTAAGGAGATTGTGCAGGCCAGCCAGACCTCATAGGAAGTTGGTTAGTTGGTTACAAGTTGGTCACAACAACCTGGCACAGAGGTTGCAATGGCTAAATGCAAGTTGGTTACAAGATAGCACTTGTCCGAAAAAATGGAAGGTTAAGAACCAGTAAAACATTGTAATTACAACAGGTTTTGTTTTTAACATGAAAATAAATCCTTAAGATAAGAGAGTAAAATATCTAAAAGTTATGAATTGGATCGTTAATCTCTATGCTAAACAGCTGCAAGCCTCCGTTATCTTTTGAACATTCCACATGGTCTCATACTGAGAGTACATTAGATAAACCCTCAATAAATCTAAACTTGTGAATGAAAAAATGCCTACCCTGCCATTGTTGGCAGGCGTTCTCTAAACTAAACACTGAATAAAAATGATTACACAACCATAGCATGCAAGTATAGATAAGTTAAATCATTCAATTACTCAGGATCTTCAGAACTAAATTATGAAACTTTATATCAATCTCAATCACAGAACCTTCTCTGGTGATTGTTCTGTATTCATGCATCTACATTCAAACGTAATCCAGTTCTTTTCGTAAATAAAACAGCATGAAGTCTAATGCAGCATACACAAGTCTATCACCACCTTAGCAATCTAGTTTGGCTAAACCATCTTTATCTGGGTTGATTCTTAAATAGACACAATGCCTTTATTAGTATTTTAATATAACGTAAACAAGCATCAGAAATTTTCAGAAGTTAATAAGATTTGAACTTCCAGTCAGACTGGTGTATACCGTCCAATATTCAGTGGTCTGACCAAGTAGCAGTATCAGAACATTTAACTCATCATTTTTAATTATTTAATTTAATGATACTGGGTGGTGTAGATTGGTATACTGTCTGGTATATTGGTACCGTACCAGTCTGATAGGTTACAAAAATCAATATTGGAGAGGAATAAAGAAGACCAAAACTTTCACAGAATAAGTAGCCCTCGGCAGCATATTGAAAGAGAAAAAGAAAAATCAACAGTATTTAGTCAGATCCTAGGAGAACAAACCTGAGAACATGATTCTTGATATCTCCCAACTGCACAGAGAAGATGAGTCCCTGACAGTGATTTATCTGTCCTGACCATATTGGCTGCAACAACCTAGACGTGACAGAACAAAAAAAGTGAATTGTTACATCAGGACAAAAAAAAACTACTGTACTTAGAGGAGCAAAAATTCTTTTCACAAATTTTGATAAAATTGCCACCAACCAAATACGATGAAATTTCTTTAGCCTAATCTAGTTACTGAACAAATAGTTGGGATTTGCAGCAAAAGATCCATGTAGCCGATCCTAAATACTTGGGACTTACAGTTTTATTATTGTTATTGTTGTTATTGTTGTTGTAATGTAGTTACTGACCAAAACAGCTAACAAGAAGAAAGGTTGTTCACCTTCACAGCAAGCTCATGCAAAGACCTTGATACAGCAGATGACAATGCCACAGCTCGTAAGGCATTTGGATAAAACTGAGATCCCTCTGGTGGTGTTGAGAGTAGCAAAGACACAGCTGCTTCCAAGTTTCCAACAGAGATAAGTCTGGAAGTAACAATGTAACATCAATAAGCGCAGAAACTAGAAGTTAAGCCATAACAATTGTTCTTTATATTATTTAGGAATACATCAAGATGAGTATGTTTATAAGTTTGTAATTTTATCATTCCCTGTTTATAGTTGAGTCAATTCAAATTTTTTACAGAATACATTTTATTAAACTTCCAAAACTATGAAAGAGTTCTCCAATCCAATTCTCTGATACAAGTGGAAGCTCTAATACAACTGATGATAACATTATAGTCCTAAAATTTTCTCAATGCTCAACTGAACAAAATTAAATGAGAGAAAATGATTATAGAGTATGATAGATCCTAAGGAGGAAAATAACAAAAATTGGTTACTAGTTTGGAAATGTTTGTTGATTGATTAAGAACACAATGTGTTTGAACCACTCGTACATTTAGGGTGGTCATGCAAAGGGAGATCCAGACAACATAGAAGCATTGGTAACAGCAAATGGTGATCGATGACCGTACAGAGTGTCAACAATTCAATTTGACAAACTATTTCCCCCTTTTTTGTTGTTGCATGCATCAGACTTTCCTTGCAAAATAGACCAATCATTATTGTGTATCCAAATGGCTGATCCAGAGTTCTTTGTGTTCCCACTATGTTGAAATAAAGTACATCCAATCACTGTAAACAGAAGACAACCCAATTTCCAACAGTTCCAGTGCTAAGACAGCAAATTGATTGTAGTGGATCAAATTCTCCAGCAATATCAATGGATAGAATCGAAGACGATGAAAGTAGTGGTGGAAGCAGCAGAAAAGAAGGGGAAAGAAAAGAAATAGAAAGGACAAGGACAGAAAAGGAAATTTCAAGAGGTATGGATCTTGCCTGAGGCTAGACGGGAAGCCTAGAGTGATTCAAAGTAGAGATTGAATATCCTATTTATAGGTTTGAATTAGTCTCTTTTTAAATAAATGAACTTGTCTCATAAACCAAGAAAATTTTGATTAGTAACAAAAAGCCATGTTCAGCAAGCCCAAGTGTCTCCCTTTAAGTTATGGATTATCTCCTTTTTCCATAGAATAATAGGTGTAGCCACATAAATGATCCTTATTTGGGTAGTCCAAAAGTGAAACCAGCAGAATTCAGATTGAGCCTCTAATACTCAACTAGTATCTATTTGAGCCCAAATAAATCAACTTAAAGGCTGCAACTAAACTAAAGGACCACATTAACTCTGAGTAAGACAATTTGTTTATGCTTCTACGGCTGGAACAGAATATACAACTTTTGGAAGGCACCAATTCATGCAAGCATATGGAGCTAACTTATTAGTTTGCTGGTGTTGGTTACATGCATCATCGAGCAATAGTTTTATTTCCTAGATAAAAACTGTTAAATCCAAATTTTATATAACCATCAAATGAATTTCGAAAAAGAACAATTTGGAAGTGTTAACACCATCAAGTACACTGAACTGCTCTCTGGCTCTTCTGCTGGGTCAAACAAATGAATCTTCTTTTACCATTCAGATCTAAATAATGACACATTCTTCGATACATGAAAAGGAAAAAAGATGAAAGAACCCATTTTCTCTATCTTAATTGCCTACCCATTTTAAATTTTCTATCAGTTTCGGGTATGTATGGATATCGAAAAAAATGTTTATGCATCACTAAATCTGAAAAATTAATTAAAGTATGTACCAAAGCTAAACTATAGCTTTTAAGTAAAACAAAGTTCATCTTTTAACCTGCAAAAAAGTGACACGTATTCCATGTGATACCTTTACAACAATATTGTGCAACTTTCTCTAATCCATAATTAAAATGATATACAACATCCACAAAGCCAATTACAATAATAATTACTAAATTATCAAGTCATCTAGAGAGCATTTCTATATGCAACATGCTACATAGCCATAAATATGAGAGATTATTAAGCTACTCACTCGTGAACGCGTTTTTGAATTGCTTCTTCTCCATCTAGTTTTGCATGCCAAGATATTCGCTCGTTCGCATTTCCCCACAAATCCTCTTGCTTAAAGGCCATCATGTTTAGCTGCCCATATTTCTGCAGACGCACATATATGGCAGAGGATTGAGAACTAATTTATGTAGTTTTTTGCTCTTTTAAAGGCTTCAATTAGCATGTGGACCATGTGCATAACTAGTCTCAGCATAGTCATAGAATCAAATAAAAAATTTTAAAAAAATCTCAAGCAACAAGACTGAAAGATACGATCCCAAATAAAAAGCAACAAAGATAAGCGTTACCACTGCTTCCGATGTCACCATGCCTGCAGACTTTTCACGTGATGCTATCCTGTTTAGAAGAGCACTTTCAGACTCAGAAATTGAAGGCTGAGGGACCCCCTGCTGTGATTTGTTTGCAGATCTTTCCAACATATGACAAAGAGCATGTGGCAGCTGGAGCCAGAACATGGCTTCTGAAACTTCACCAAAGATTGCAGCAGCAAAAGCAAACCTTACTGCAGAACCTTTATTGGCTAAAGATGCATATAATCTAACCCTTTCATCATCAAGAATGCAACCTTCTCAAAAAGGAACAGCATCAAAGAAGACAGTTAATCCAGGGCCCACATAAAACTGTACAAATTTATCAATAACAATTGATAGCATACCCTCTTTCCGATATGGCTCTAAAACCTTAAGAAGTAACTCAGGCACCACAGTATCACCAACAGAAGGAAGCACTGATTCAATCATAAAGCTTCGGAGGTCTCTAGGAGATGCTGTGTCAGTTTCAGGAATATGAAAAGGTAGAATATCTGTGGTTGCACTGTTCAAATTGAACCAAGAAGGTTTTACACCCAACTGCAAGATCGTGCGCAGTGCCTGCAATATGTAATATAACATGTAAGGTGTAGTTATCTTGGCACCATGACCAATTAATTCAAATACAAGGCAGACTGATACTGAAACATCTTAATACCAATTCACTGATGCTGGCATAATACCAATTCACTGGTGCTGGCATACATTAGGTGGATCATGTGTCCTTTGTTTTAAGTCTCAGATGACTTTTAGCTGCTAAAGTTTCTAGTGAACTAACCTATTCTACAGGATTACCATGGTAGAATGCTTCTTCCAGACAAGTGATGAAGTACTCGAATAATTATCGCAAAGTAATATGCTCCTTACCAATGCATGTGCTGTTGGAAAAAGAATAGGTAAGCACAAAGGTATTGGTCGAAATCTCTCTTTTAAAACTCTTGACTTTGTGCCTGAACTGCTCTTTGCATTGTGACTGTATACAAGAACAAAAAGGTTATTCAATGTTTAATCGTTCCAAAAAAGGAGAAGATAAAGCAACCAGCAAATACAACAATCATATCTGTTCTAAAAAGTTCATCGAAATCATAATCTTGAAAAGAAGAACAAAATCACAAACAATGATCTGCTTGCAAGTGAAGTTTCAGTTGAGGCACCACCATTACATAACGAACCATTAATCCTCTTTAGGTAAATAAAGCAGCTTGATTTCATTTGAAAGCATTATTACAAGGAAACACAATCTCATACAAAGTACAATCAAATTCTGAAAAAACAGTCCGAACAGAACTGAAACAGCCAATGTTCAGCTTTGTTGCCCTTTGCAGATGGCATGCTTAGCGCTTAGAGTACCAGCACAACGCATGGATATGTAGCGTTACATTGTCTGTATATAATTAGTGAATGTGTGTAACCAGTGATGAACATGGCATGACAAGGAGCACATACTACATACACACCATGCTTGCCGAGTTACTAGAATAAACTGACAAGTAAGTCCATTAAACAAATAACGAGTCATAACATTAGCTTTCTAATGTACATGAGTCACAGCAGTGTTTTATCCTTAACCTCAAAGATCCTGACCTCGCTCTTTTCAGGATACGGTGCTGACAACTCAATATGAATCATGGAGAAAAAAGCTAAGATAGATACTATCTGGCACATAATTTTCATATGGAGAACTCTCAACTCTTAAAGAATTCCTCTAGATCACATTTTCCAAGATACAGAAAGGAATCCTATACCAAAAAGGTTTTCTGAGTCATAGTTGCAAAAGCTCAGTCAGAGGACCATTTGCTTTTGGCTAGAATCTTAGTGTACAAACTACTTTTCAAAAACCTTTCTCCTATTCTCGATTTTTGCTAACACAAATACCAGTCTCTAATTACAGAACTGTTGAACATTTTCCTTACTGTGGAAGGACAGATAATGAACGTAGTGCAGTAGGGGAATGCCCTACTCCCAAAAACTCCATCCAATTATGTGCCATCCGAGGGTTTTGAGGGTGCTGTGACGGCCGATATTTCACTTCCCAGGCTGCTGCCTCTCATCTTAAACTAGACATGTAAGTATATAACTAATATAATATTTATGAATTGCTTCTGCCATATCACCCTTCTTAATATAAACTATAAAGCCCTCTACTTTTAATAGTAAAGATAGTATATCTGGAAATTAGAACAAAATGGAACTCTAAAAGTAGCTTCCTTCAGCAATTTCTTGAATAAGTGCACATTTTCCCTTTATGAAAGCTCGCCAGAATTATGCCTACCAGTATAATTTTCATGTAGATAGTCATTAATTATCCATGAAAAAGCCACACTAACCTCTCTAACACCCATCACAATCTAAAATGGTATTGCAGTTGCAATCCTTTTTTCATATGTGCCTGTTGGCCATAGGATCTTTGACAACAATAGCTTCCCCGTAATGTAGGATCTTTTTCTTCTCCTTTGAAGAAAAATAAGATAGTAAATATTAATTTGATCATTTGAAATAATAACTGCACCATGCTTCAAGGTGTAAGGAACTAGAATATTTATTACTTAGTTGCTATTAATACTTTACAGATTGAACACTTTGTATAGCTTCATATGATCTTAACAATTGTCTACTTTGGTTTGCCTTCACATATGTTAACATATCGCATTGTGCATACTTGAATTAGGGTAGCAAAGTCAACATGAATCAACTCTCGATGTATCTCCTTGTAAAAAAAAAACTCTAGATGTATCTCCACATTATATGTGTTGATAGAGTGAACTTGGGAAGGTCATTCTTGAACATGATATTGCATTGACAATATCATTAAATATATTGATTTAAATGATTGGAGTAAATATGGATGCACGCTCGAATTCTGTACCTAGCTAGTTACCATTGTTCCCTATTCTAGGCCATGTTTTCTTTCCTTTCCAACTCTATGGTTTCTACAAGTTCAATATTTGTACCCAGATAGCATTGTCTCATATTTTAAACCAAGGATTGAAATTTCGTACCGTACCGGAGTTTCGAGCTTTGCTCGATACGGTGTACCAAGCGGTACACCTAATTTAGGCGTAAAATCCTCCGAAAATACCTAAAAAATAGAAAGAAAAAAAAGTTAGGAAAGGGTTTTTATATGAATTTAGGCGTAAATTCATGTAATTACTAATTACATGAATCACATTTGTCTAAGGCGGCTCCTAAGGCATGTATTGGTGAATGTCAAAGCTTCTATTTTCGCTACTGATCTGCTACTCCGTATCATACTGTAGCTCGGAGAAGTATGACCAACTATCACTATACTACTATTGGTCGTATGATTTTCCATAATACGATGGCTGTTAATATGATAAGCTTCGTTCCGTGTCTACATCATGTAGGCTCTGTCATATCTGCTCAAATTCATCCATTGTCTTCCCTTTCCCCTTCCGCGCATAAACTTGACCAATACCTTGTCGAGTTCCATGATCTAAATCTTGAGTGGCATGTGTAAAATATTGCTCATGATTAAAAAGTTCTTCCTCTTAATCCTCCCAAATTAGCCTCGATTCAATTCACAAATCGTTGCTTTGTAAAGTTTAGGAGAGTGCAAATGTGAGAAAAAATGAGTTTGAGGTAGTTTAAGAGAGTGTGAGAGTGAAATGAAATGAAATAGGAGGAAGGATGGGTTTAAAAACCCATGAAAAAGGGTTGGAACACTGTTACGGGTCGATAATAATCGATTTTGACCATTACCGATCAGTACCGGGTGGTAACGGTCGAAATTTCGATCGTTACCATCCGATATAGCCCCGTATCGTCCGATATGAGGCGATATCCAACGTTCCGCATGGTAGCGGGCAGTCCGCGTACCAATCTGCTGGCGGACCAGTATGTACCGTCCATACCGGGCGGTATTATTCGAAATTAGAAATGTAGCTTTAAACCATGTAAATTTCCCTCAACTCTTAAACTCAAGCAGATAGATAGACATACCACTCCACTGACTTCTACGTTTCATTGTGAGGCATCTGTTGCTCAAACTTTCATTTATCAAGCAATATAAATAAATGGAAATTTAGATGTTATCAACTGATTGTTAGTATGCTTAGTGTTTTGGTTGAAACCTCTTGTTTTAGAGTTAAAACACATAATAATGATAGAGTTGCATAGATCTTGCATTAAGAATAATAACAACACTTTTTACTCCTAAGATAATTGTCTAATTTATCATCTGTCACTGCTTTTCAAAACCTTACAACTGAATTTGAAGCCTACCTTATGAGGGTAATCTGTACTGTAAATTGAACTTACATCTTAACATAGTTATGCCCATTTGAATGATATTGCACAACAATCAGATCTGCATCTGCACTTACCCAGTCTATCTATCAAGCTGTGTGATGATTGATTAACATATCTATATAAGCCTACAAGTAGCATTCATCAACCAGAAGTCTTAAGCATCAGGTTCACAAGTATAAATCTCCACAGAACATAGTTTGAGACAAAAGGAAATGAAACATTCGTGAACAATTACCAACACTATGATGCAATGTGAACTTTCACAGGCTAAATGCAAAAAATAAAAGAATATAATTGAAACGTCAGGCAAGAACCTACATATTAACCTCAATAAGGCGAAGGCTACTGTCAGCTCCAGCTATGCATAAAACTAGTGGTTCATTTCTTTCTGATCGCATCGTCAGCCAGTCAAGCTCCAAAACAAGAGTTCCAGGAGACTGGGGTTGTAAAAGGGCATTGGCCAATGGATCTGATGAATCCTGTCAATTGAAATTTTTGAATTTATCAACAAATTATGCATTGAAACAGTTCAATAAGAATTTTGCATTTTCTCAATAATAAAGCACGGACATCTAAAGTTATTAAGTTTGGAAGGACAATAGAAGCATCAATGAGGATGATACTAATTTTGCAGATCTACAGACTTTGTGCTCCTTCAGCACTATACTATCTATCTTCTTGAGATGAATATTTATCCCTACAGTAAAACCTATAAATTTTCTCCTCCATGATGCTCTTTTGATGTCTAAGACTGTAAAGAAACTAGAAAAGGTGCCATTTCATATGAACTTGAATAGCAGCCAAAATAGTTTTTTTTCCTGTCGGAGGCTAAGAATTACTGGGTTTTACAAGTCCTTTATGCCTATATTTAGCTTGATTAGGAATTTGGACTTAGCTTCAGAGATTAATGTAAAGTTAATAGCATGAATGCATGCGATCTCCTGAATCATGTTTGTGTTCCATACCAATGTCTAAATTCTTGGATAGACTGATGGTCAACATTGGAATACAATATTAATAGCATGTAGGTGCACGATCTCCTGAATCACATTGGAATATAATATTAATACCAATGTCCAAAATCTTGGATGAGAATGATGATCTGCATTGGAGATTCAAGGATCCATAGCATTTTAGTTTAACAAATACTTTACAATCCAAATCTTCTTTTCTTCCCCTCTCTCTTTTTTACCCTTTAGGATGCAATGCAACCCTGGAATAATTAGGAACATGAACTTTTAGAAGATTGGAGCAAATCCCATGGATTTTTTATCCTAAGTTTTTAAGGCCTATTCAAAGATAAATTCTTTCTACATTTCTAATTGATTTTTATTTCTCTATAGTGAAAAGTATTAGAGTCTGTGTAAATGTTATTGCAAGTAATTCCATGTGTCTGTCAATAACTAATTTGAACAATCCTAATACTTCAGTTAACTAATATTTAGCTATTATATTGATTGTTCCTGTCCTTATAGCATATTTTCTTCACTGTTTGGAACACAGTTTTGCCACTCTAATTACAGCTTCACATAGAAGATTAGGGCATAGCTACAATCAATTTATCAAAATCACACATGGCAAGAAGAATTCATATCAGCAAGTCATCAATTAAGAAGATAGGAAACCATATCTAGCATAGAAAAAGCTAGAGGAAAACACATTCAAGATAGAAATGTGTCAGCAGCATAGCTCGGAATCAGAGCAATGGTCCGCTTTTTATGCTTCTCAGGATGCACTATAATTGTCTTATTTCCGAAAATACTTTATGTTTTCTGAAAAATAAAATTGAACATAAGCTACGGAATTGCATTGCTTCATAAATCAGTGTGAAATTGAGGGTCATTCATAAAGCTAACAAGTAAAATAGATAAATTTAAGGATTCACTTTCATACTCACAAGATCAAAGATTGAGAATGTGTTATCATAAAAGAGTACAGCAATACGCCCTCTGCTGTTGTCACCAGGAACAACAGGTGAGAATTTTATCCTCCTTATTCCTTCCCTATGGGTGTTAAATGAAGAAGAAAGACCTGTAGTCACATCCCACCAGCGTATGTTGCCTAATCGATCCCCCATAACCTGGAGGCAATCAAAGAAGTCAAGGCTGTGCTGCACAAGAGTTGCACCCGAAAAAGAAGCAGACAAGCAAATCTGGCAAAGAAAATTGAGGTTACTTAAACACAGCTATATACCACATGGGGGAGACGATATGCCATAGCAGTGATTAAACCATCTGATGAAGCAAATGAGGTTGACGGCCACTTTGGTCTGAAAAAACAATTGGATTATCATCATTTATGCAACTGGAAGGCAATTAATTTCATAATAGAACAACAAGAAACCAAACTTGAGGCCATGGCACAGAGAATCCCTGCTCCCTCGGTGCTACAACTAATGTTGAGTGGTAATGTGACATTTGAGCATAAACTTTCACATCTAATACAACTTATCAAAGGAAATATTTACCAGCATCCACACAAGGAATTTCCTAAATTTACAACTAATGTATTAGTTTCACAGAAAGCCAAGTTTTTGTTTGTGTACTGTGTACATCCGTTAAACTTTTAGCTTATAGTCATTTATACATACAGTAAGTTTGTTAAAAGAAATGCTGTTAAAATATCCAGTAGCTAGTAAAAAAATACATACTTTAGTTTCAATGACTAAAGATTTCAGGACATAATATCCTTCCAATGTGATGACTATCTAGAGCATCTACTGTAAAAATCAAGGATTGACACAACTGTCAGGTGACACCAAGGAGAATGCAGGAAAAGCTAAATTTTTATTAGTAAATGAGGTGAAATCAACTTCTAGCATAAAAGATTTGAGCTAAAGTCATAGAAGTGCCACATAACACCATGGAAGTGCCACAGAACCTATATTCATGATATAGTCAATAACTACTTTTAACATCATGAAGTGCCACATAACACCACAATTCAACAAAGTCACACCTAAAATCTCTTATTCTTCGTCCATGAACTTCAAATACACCAAGGGCACCATTGACTAAAGCAAATGCAAAACTCTCAGATATGTCATCCGTAGGAGTCTCAGAGCTTGTTGTCTCTACAAAACAAGGTTACCTTCAGCTCTGTAAATTCAGTATTAAAGCAGAAGTGTAATAAATGATTAATGTAAAAAAATTGAGAAGAGAAGAATATTATCTTAAAACACATCCCCTTACTAGCATCTGTAGACAATGCATTTGTGCTTGCATTTGCATTAGATGTCAGTTCTTTTGATGCTGATATTTCCTTAGAAGATCCATTCTGAATAGGGCGGGGTGCACTTGGAAGTGTCCATTCCAATACAGTAAAGGGAAGAGCTAATGATCTAAGCTACATGATCAGAAAAAGTAGTTCCAATATAAGAACAGCACGAGAAGCTTCAAGTGCACAACAAAGCCAAGGCCTAACAGCAACAAGATAATGATGATAAAAATATATGGTTCTCATGCAACTAAACCAGTAACATTTTCAACAAATGATCAAGACATGTTAAGCTGTTAGCATCAGTGCAAGATAAGGAATTAAAACAAGTAATGTGAAAGGTTGAAACACTAACTTCACCTTAGATTTGCTTAAACAGAATACAAGTTTTCATTTCTTTGTCACAAAATGTCCCCATATTTTGTCTCATATAACTCACAGCAATTTGTTCATCCTCTTGGATCTCAAATGGCACTCATACTAAGGTACGCATCACACAATTTCTAAGATCCATCTGAACAGCAATTATTTCAAGTTGCCAGGTTCCTAATGAGTAAGAATTTCTATTTTTCAGCAAGAAAAATATGAAAATCAGCATTAAATGTCTCTAATTTTTAATCAAAAGGAAAATGTATGGATGGAAATATCAGCGGTGAAAAGGTAGTCAACATTTAAAACCAACATATATATTTGTGCATTTCACTGTAGCTAAAGAGTTACTCATCCTCAAATTGCTATAATATTTGCATATAAACAATAAATCCACTTCTTCCTTTATCATAGCACAAAGTATAGAAGACTGATCACCATAATGGGATTCTTCGTCATAGCCCACACTTCGACAGGAGCATCCCGAAACAAAATGAGAAGATACCTGCAAAAGGATATGTTCAGAAAAGTTAATGTCATTTTCAAAAAAAATAATATAGATACAACAATGCACTAAAGAGAAAAGGACAAGAACTATTTATATACTCTATAATCAAAGGAATACAAACTGTGGACTGGCACCTGTCCCAGCTGACACAGGCATTGTGCTAAGCTAGCACTATAGTAGCATGTTTCTGTATTTGTAGTGTTGATGAATGGAATAGGGATTATACCAGCCAGAATGGACCATGTGCCAGATCTGCAGTGTGCTAGCACATACTGTGATGATATTTGGCACCACACCAACTGGTATAGGACAACATGCTTGGCATGTGCAATCCTCGATCCCAGCAGATATAATAGATCATGTGCACATGACTGTATGTTCATCTCAAAAAAGTATGCTGCAAATAAAATTCCTCATAGCTAATTGTGTTCCTTGTGATTACACAATGACTATAGAAACAGGACAACTACAGAAAAGAAAGCATTGTGCTTAGAGATCAATAAGGTTAAAAATTAAACAATTACTCTTTTACAAATATAAATTGCCCAATTCTGCCAATGTAACAGTTCACTGATAACTGTTGCATGTATTGTTATATCTGCTAAATTGCCACATTCCCCCAAATACATCCACCATCTATTAGTTCCAAGAAATTATTAATTAGCAACAAAAATTGTGATAAAACAGGTGGATATAAAAATATATTAGAATTCCAAACAGATATATTTGCTCCACTCATGGCTATAAATCACCCTAATAAATGGTGCCTAACAAAGTAGATACGGTAAATAGCAGATAACAAGATCTCATCAGTTTTTCCAATTTGTCCCAATGAAATGTTGATTGGTATCCAACTACCAGCTAGTACGACAAAAACCGAAGCCCAATTTTACAACTTAGTCGGATGAGAGGAGAAACTAGCTTCACAGACTATCAGTGAGACCCCAGAAAAAGGTAGGATCAGTTCCTTAAGGATAAAACAAGGGATAAAGATCTAAGGTGGTTTGTATAAAACAAAAGAAGACTAGAAAATGCACCATCAAAATAATGTTAATTAGATAAAGTGTTTAAATACATATAGAAAAATATGACAAAAGGCTAGTATGGAAACAATGAAAAAAGCCATGATGTATCAGATCAGATTGCTAACAAAAACCTGATGGCATAAAGGTAACTGACCCAAGTAATTGGGACTAACAGCTTGTTGTTGAAAACAAAATCAATGACATACAATGAATAAAAACTTGATGAACTCAAAATAATAAAGATATGCTATTTCAATAAAATGAGTTGCCCTTGTTGCCCATTCTGATAACACATTATGAAAAATTAGATAGATATGAAAGGAATGAATAAAGATAAGTACCCAAAGTAGACATGAAAAGAAAACCTACGCTAAGGCCCAACCTTCCAGATGAAGAAGCCCTTAAAGCTCTTATGGGAGCTCGCTCTGGCTTCTGTAGGAGCCGAAATGGTCGATTTAGTCCACTTCTAAGGCAAGTGACAACAAGTCTATTGGTATAGCCTCCTCCCTTCTCATTTACCTAAACTCAATAAGCATCAAGACATCATATATAATGACAAAAAAGATAGGATCCACAACAACCATTGAATAACTACTACAAATACACAATTATATTCTACAAGTTTCTACTAAAACTAAAACTTCAAATGTCATGTTGTTAGTTTTGAAACTAGTGAAGTTCAAAGTTTGAAACTTCAGTAGCAAGGACCTAGAAGTAATTACCAAAAGGACCTAGCAATTCAGAAACCAGGACTAAAGAAAGACGGCTAAACAACTACATAAGACCAAGATAAATTAAAATTTTCATTTTGGTATATTTAAATAATTGTGATTTGTGGGAAAGTATAGCCCACCAGTCTCAGATACATGAAAGCAAAGGTCACAAACTTCGGCTCTCATAGTTTGGCATGTAAGAACATAGAGACTGAAGTCAAAGACAAAATAAAAAAGAAATATTTGTTTATTTCAAATTACCACTTCTCACAAGTCATCATGTCATTCCACATTCATCATCAGGCGAAAAAAATGAGTTATCAAAAGTTGACTTAGACCCTCTCAGACAAAGGTGCAATTCAGTAAATGAGCTAATTTTCAGCACTTGACATGCACACTCCTTCCAAGAAGCTAAAATGAATTGGCCCTTCTCCAACTGAACTCTAATCTCAGAATACTGAGATGAATTACTGATATACTACTGATTAGAAAAAAAGGTGCAAGACAACATAAACAATTTTATTACTTGGCAACAGATTACATGATCAAAATTTGGAGAAGATATTTAAATTCATACTTCTTATATGAAATGCCATATTATGATGTCACCAGCAATTTTCTTACAATGATTCTAGCTGGCCCCTCTTTATTAGACAGTAAATTTACTTGACAAATATTTCCATAACATTTTCATATGAAATTCATAACTGCTGATGTTAAGAATAAACATGTTAAAATTTGCATCAAAGGTGCTGATATTGTGTATAAGTTTATCTAATATTGCAACTGCAGACAATATACTCGTTAAAGAACATAGAAACTTGACAAATATAATTCCTCAGATGTTACAAGTAAAAGATGTCACTTCTTGGATTAATAAGCATACAGCTAATATCACGCTGTAGTATGCCATGAAATTACAGAGGACACTAGAAAAATATTGATGATAAGCACTCGTATTATGCCAGTCGGAAAATTGTTGAAAATAAAAAGGCATCTTTATGCTGCATAGTCATATATACCTGGCCATATGAGAATGAAACAAGCCTAGAATTTCCAAGCCACCTTAATCCCCTGATAGCATTACTGTGGACAGAAAAGCTTACTGTAACTGCACTGGCAGAAACATCTACAACATCAATAGTCCCACTTTGTGTTCCCAAAGCAATAAGTGGAACTGCTGGTGCAGGATTGTTGCCCCCACCTTCAGATGTGCAAATTTCAATTTAATCATGTTATAGAAAACTTTGACACACCTATGCTAGCAAGTAAAAAAGAAATGGGAAACCAGGAATTACGAGCTAAAGTCGCAGTTAAAGATGGAGATGGTACAGCTAAAGTGGTCAGCGTTGATGAAAGAAGATGGAGCTGGCCCATCAAACTGATCTGCAGAAAAGAAGACAAATCAAATACTTCAGAACTGTAAGAAGAAAGAATGACATGAATAAAGATGCAGTATTGAGTGAGACCTAATGATGCATTTCTGATAAGTGCTCTAGAAAATATTAATAAATAATGCTTATCTGGTGAACTTGTAATACTGACTTATCTGTATGTCAATCTACTCCACCTAATCTGTAACTGCGAGTTTCATACAGTTCAAAATCTTTAATAAATCAATGATGCAGCCATATTAGCACACATAATAGTAGGATCCCTAACAGAATCAACTCAAAAAGATAGCTAACAAAAACAAGGCATTAAATTTCAACAATACCGGATGATACAAACTGGTACTTACTGATCTAGCCAAGCATCAGTATCAAGCCATATGGCTCGATACCAGTTTACTACCATTCATTTTTTTATTATTCTATTCAATGACACAGGTGGTACAAATTAGTATACCACCCAGTATCAAGGAAGGCAATTTCACCCAGACTGATTCATTCCAGTTCATTTCAGCGGGTCAGATTTGGTTTATAATTCTTTTTTAAATGCTTGTGCTTACGGTTTGCACGTGTCTACGACTGGTCCAGTATACCAATACCATACTAGTCCAGTAGGTTATTGAAACCATTGCTGGATCAAAATTTAAATTCCTGAACCAAAAAATGACAAGATGCCTTCATAACTGGTTATAGATGCATGCATTCAGAACCTGTAGCATAACACATTGATACATGTTTATTGAAGTATTTTCACACTCAGAAAGATGCAATTGTTGGCACTCATCCAGGTAGTTAGCATATGTTTTATTATAATCTTTGTTGATGTGTGCATGGGCAACTCTTTCTATGTTAATCTTTCTTTTTCTCCTTTAAAGAAAATCTAAACAGGTTGCCTACCAACTGTGTTTCGTTAAGCAAAGGAAAAAAAGAGGCATCCTGAGGAAAGCACAAAATGAATAGGAACTAAAAGCTAACTAGTGATAAATTGTTTTTAACAAACACAAAAAAACAAAAGGAATGGAGTAAGTGATAGACAAACAAAACATTTATTTTCAACAGAAACACTAAAAGAGCATTTGATGGCTCTTAGTTTGACTAGAGACATCACTGAGATTAAAGGTGGAAAAGGATCCTTGTAACCGAACAAATAATTGCAACCAACAGCTTGTTTTCTAGTTTCTTTTTGCATGCTTTGAAATATAATAAACATTTTGGAATATTGTTGGTGGTTTATAAAATCATAAACAATGGTTTACCATGGCATAAAATAATACAAAAGACAACTCAGTAGACAGTAAAAGTAGACATCTCATCATACTATTAAGACCTTGCTGGTGCTATACTTATTCCAGAGTACAAACAGATACATGAGCAGGAAATTTTCACATGCCATAATGTTATCTTAGGAACTTAATGGTGCAAGTAGCAAAACTTCGAACAGGCTAGAAGAAAGAAGGAAATTGTTCAGAACAGAAAAAAATCAAGTATCTTCACCAACCAACCTTCATGGGTAATTCTGGTTCCATGAATCTTGGCTTTGTAGATGGAGGACAGCTCCCATTAACAGGCGCTGGTTCTTTAACTGCATCAGGTACACCTTCATAAAAACATTTTTCAGTTGATCTATTTATTGTCTCGGCAGCAAGTTCTCCACCAAGTTTAGCAGTTTACATGATAAATATAGCTTTCTGAGAATTCCTTACCTTTATCAGAAGTGACAAGCCAGTTCCAGATTTTCCCATCATCAGAAATAGAGACTAAACATGTCTTCAAAGGAATATCCATCTCTTTATTTGAACTTTTAGGTGGGACACATTCTTCAGAAAGTAAAGCTTGTGTATATGATGATGGATCAGTACAGAACAGGCCAATATTTTGTACTGATGATTCTGATTGGCAAGAATTAACAGCAAGAACAGCTGGAGTTGGAATGACAGTGCCAATTGAGGGCATTAGCTCTTCCACTCCACAGAGCACATGCAATTGTTCTCCCCTGCACTCATAAGCTAATAAGAATATTCATAATTTGGAACAAACTTGAGCTTGATAAACAAGTTAAGCTTCATAAACAGTAAAAATAAAGTTATAAATGTAATATCATATTCAACCTTCTGATAAACTATGAATATCCATAACCAACAAGCTGAGAAGTAGCTAGATGATTCTTAGTCATGACTATAATTTGTTGTTACCAGGGGTTTCATAAGAACGCCTGCATCTCTACGATACAAACCAAAAAGTTTACTATAACTTTCCAGCTTCAAATCTTGAAAGACTTTCCTTTAAAGATATCAAAGACAGCTACCAGATTAAATGTGTACTTATCTAACTTTAAGGAGATTGGTGTGTTCAAGTATTGGTCCATGTGGCAAAGCATGGACAAATACAAATTGTTTTACTAACAAACCTGTAGATGAAGCAGTTGTTGTAATCTAAAATTAGAACAAGTTTGAAAGGCTCAGGCAGCTGTTTTTGAGGAATAGAGCCATAGCAGATGGGTTTGGTCAAGTTTTTCGCTTAAGATAACCCTGAGAATCAACTGATTCCCCTTTGTTTTCCTTCTATTTGTTGTTTTCGTGGCGTTGACACCTACCATTCTAGCAATTGGCTAGCACAGATTGTGTCACTGAGATTGGAAATCCTTGCAGAAGACAATAGGTAGCTGTTATTTGTGTGTGCAATTTGCTAGTAAACTGGCCTGACAGGAAATAATCCCTGCCTTGAGTTTGCCTATATAGCTTAGTCATTCGCCAGCATGGATTGCATCACAAAGATCAAAATCCTTAAAGAAGACAATATATAGCCGATATTTATGTGTTCAATTTGCACTTAGTAAACCAGTCTGACAGGAAATAATCCCTGCCATAAGTTTGCCTGTATAGCTTAGTCATTGATCACAATATTCCCTGGATCAGGATTGCATCATAAATTGCAAACAGCCTTAAGATGGTTCAGATAATAAATGAAACATGGACATTTAAGGCATTTTGCTTTTTAAACAAACATTTAAAATTATAAAGACAATAGCTATTAACTAGTTGAAAGCCAGGTGAATGGAGAATAAGAAAGAATGGTCTCTAACAAACATAGTAAAAAAATCAATTCCATTGTAAAGGAATTAACCTATGTTTACCTCCCATAAGTCCACTCTAACATGTTCAAAAAATATTTTTTATATGTTATATAAATTTGTCAAGATAATATCCTTCATCGCCAAAAATTTTAGAAAACATTCTCAAATTTAATTAATAATAACAAGGCTTCAAAACTTGAGATGTTGATTTACAATATTAACTAAAATAAATAGCATAATCAGATTTTTATTGTGTTATAGGCTTATTATCACAACACATTATAAAAAATAATAGCTTCAAAACCATAAAATTTTAAATTTGTCAGTTTCTGGAATGAGCTAAGATAATCAACTTCTGCTAAGACCTAAGACTTGTTATCACAAATAGCACATTCTAAAACATAGAAAATAATTTTACAAGTCATAATAATAATTGATTAAGATGAAATCACAACAATCTAGTTGGACATCATCACTTAAGGTACTGTTTAGTGTACAACACAAGCCTAATTTTCATGATTTTTCCTTCCATAATTCACTCTATGTTACAGTGATGATTTTCTTCTAGCGACTGGGGGATAAAATATTATCACAAAACAACTAGATAATTGGCCATGCTTTTTCCTTAGATACTTGACCATGCTATGGATGGGTAGTTGTACAATTACAGAATAAATATTGTTAATTTTGTAAGTAATATATTCAGTATAAATAAATTTATTGTAATCATGGCCATCTTAAAGTCCACATTAATCTACTTGCTCCTTCCAATGCAATTCATTCCATTTAATGCCTTTTTCCTATACAGTTCATTGCATTACAATACAAGTATCAACAGTCATATTTACTTAATGTGTGCAACTAGTTTAGGACATGTTTACTTATGATTATCATGAAACGCACATTAATTACTACTCCTAATGCAATCACCCCATTAAATGTTATTTTTTAACCTTGCAATTCACTCCACTTCATGCTAATGCAAAAGATTTAATTATAATTATCTACATTTAAGAACTAAGGCTTATGGCACATGCCCATGTTTTTAACTCCACTTTTACTATATAAATATTTAACTATGCATCTAGTTGGATTAACAACAATTACAGTGGAAGAGGTGAAAGGTATGAAATTTTTTTTTTTTCCTTTTTGTTTAGTGCTCTGTTGTTGTGAAGTTTTCAACTCCAACTGGTTTTGTATCAATAGAATGGAATAATATTAGTGAGATCGGATTCCCAATTTTTGCATGTTCAGTGGCATACGATAGAAATTCATGATGCAAAAGTATCTTGAATTGGGATAAGGAAACTGGATCAAGGTCCAAGGACATAGAGGGATTCCAATTTTTATGAACTCTGTTGAGGAGGCTCGCCCACAAGTAACATCTTCAAGTGTTCTTACACTCGAGTTCCACATCATACAACAAATCCTTCCATTGTATACATGCATCTATCGCAGCCAAGACTCTTGATAGGAAAAACGTACAATATAAACTTGTATGTTAGACCAAAAGGATTGTAAATATGCCAAGTGCATTAGCATTTCTGTTTCCCTTTTCTCATTTCTCGTCCCTTTTATTTTCAGGAGAATTAGTATATCAAAGTGCCAAAGCAGCAAATAACTTAAGTTACTACCGCATGACTCAAACTAAAAGTTAGTTGACTACAAGATGATTAATTCAATCATATCTAATTGATATATATAACTGAAGTATAAAGCACAAGAATGGAAGTTAAGCATAAGGAATAGCAATCTGAAAATAGCTTAAGTTACTACCAATAACTTAGTCAACCATATATGACCTAGATTCAGCAGAAGTGCAAAAGTGAAAAATTAAAGCAGAAAAATTGAAATTAAGCAAAAGCTATAGTGAGCTAAAAGGATGCCAAATTATCTTGAAATTTAGTTCGGCATCCGATAATCACCAACTACAACTTTTCCAGTTGGAGACATCAATATTGAAGCAGACGTACTTGGGTTTCACATCGCGGTCTTTGTGCCAAAACCTAGAGCTTCCATATGTTCATCTAGAATAACATTTATATCCCTCGCAAGAACAAATGTGTCGAAACACTTCCAGAAATGCATTCCAGAAACAAAGATCGTGTACTCCTTATATTGTGAAAACTATCATAAAGACCTTTTGTTCTTAACGTGGTCAACCTAAACACCAAAAGTAAAAATACCTGACATCATGATTATCAAGATCCCTAAACAATTTGCATTTGATAAAACATTACTTGTCGACCCTCATCTACTAAAAATGCATGCCAATTTTTTTTATTCTTTCCTTTGTTTTCTCAAGTAGCATTTATTTGTACCATATCACGACATTGACCAAGTTTCAAGGGGTTTTCTAGAAGTAATTTCTAAGCTAAGCACTACATTTGCAGGTGATGATATTTCATATTGCAATCAATTGCTACTTGCAGAAATAAAAGGAAACATGAGGAAGATCGAGAAGTGTGATGAGGAAAAGAAAGATTAGGGAACTCACTCTTTCCGCTTCCAGATGCTGAGTTTTCCATCGAGATGAACGCAGTAGAGTAGATCGAGCTCAGGATCTGGCATTAAGTTCATAAACTTGCTGCATCCGCGCGGCAGTGGACTGGAAGAAAGCGTCGTTCCATAGTGAAGGTCGAAAACAATGAGCTCCTTGGGAAAGGTTATCAGGAGGATGTGCCTCCATATGGGTGAAAAGCACAGCCTCGCAAAGAAAAGAGGAAAAAGAGCAAGAGCCGGTGGCGATGAGGACGCGGAGCCAGACGAGGATTCCTTCTCGAGCTTCTGAAGATCGAAGGATGAATCAGTCATTCCGGCAATCCGGAGCTCCTGCAGAGAGACGTCGCCACCGTCCCCGCCACCGAGAGCGATGACCGAGAGAAGGAAGCCCCGGAGGCTGAGGGTGCAGAAGTGCCTGGAGTCGAAAGGATCGCGGCGAATGCAGGAGAGATACTCCGGCGAGGCGTCGTACTTCCAGAGGCAGCGTCCGGAGGCAGCGTCCCAGAGGGCGAGGAGCGAGGGACCGTGGATCACGGCCAGGAGCCAGGAGTCGGACCGGATCCAGCACAGATCCTGGATCCCGAGTCGGGTGGAGGTGGCAGAGGAGGAGGCAGCGTCGAGGTCAAGCCAGAGGATGATCTGGCGGGAGCGGAGGTCCCAGATGGCGATGCGACCCTGGCGGTCCCCAACCGCGAGGCGGAGGTGGGAGGTGGAGGGGTCGTCGTAGGAGGAGAGGTCGCGGAGAAGGGGCTGCGGCGTCCAGCGGACGGCGGTGACAAAGGGGGCTAGGGAAGCGTGGGCAGAGGCAGCGGCAGAGGGTGGCATAGGCAGGACGCAGACGAGCTGCATGGATCGGGGATCAGCTACGACGACGCAGCTGCCGGCGCCGTAGGCGAGGAGACCGGAAGGGCTGCAGTCGGCGGACCCGCCGTTACTGCGGCTGGGCGGCCCTGGCAGCAAGCAATCCCAGGCGTCTTGGGATCGCGCCGCCGCCGCCGACGGCGACCAGGACGCCATCTTCATCTATCTCCCCGAAATCTCTCCGCCCCTCTTCTTCTTCCTTCTCCCTTCGTCTTCTTCTTCTTCTTCCTTTTTTCAGGTTCGAAGACGAAACAGATCGTGGTAAACGAGTCTCTTCGACTTGTAATTAAACGCCACACAACGGCACGCGAACAAGCACGACCGGTTTGTACTATAGATCAGTTTTAGTTGAGATTATATCGGATCGGGTTTCATATCTGTTTAAATCGGATTCGGATGAAAAAGAAAAATCCGCATATTTGAAACGATATGGATTAAAGGTATATATTTATTTTAAAATATATATTTTTAAATTACTTAAAATTATAAATCAATTAGAAATAGTTCGATTAGGTAGATTCGAATTGCAATTCGGTTCGGCTCAAATCGTTGAGCTCCGTTCCGATCCAATAGAGAACATTCTAATCGATCCACAAATCACAAATGTGAGCAGCTTAATTTCCCCAAATTGCCCGAAATCATGGTGGTTGCATTGAGATTAAGCGCGAGAAAGGAAACATCATATTGTCACTAAGAAAACCATACATAGCTCCACAACACAGATTTTATGGAATGGCACCAAGTTGGGGTTCGGTGGATCTGCCTCTTCCCTTCATCACATGTCTTCTCAGTCCAGGAACATGGACATCGGAGATGTAGTGTTCCCAATCAATGCTTCCAACATCAAACCCAAAGCTCCTCCTCTCCTCCTCGGACATCTCCACCATCAGCTCTTGAGTGTTCTTGTTATCGAACCTGACATGTTTGCAATAAAACGAGCTCTGCATCAGTTGCACACATGCTGCGTACTCTAACGACAGCGTCTCTCACCTTCCGCCGTAGAACGTGTATGGCTCATAGATTTTGGCTAAGTGCTTGGCTTGTTCGACTGATCTCAAGCAAAAACTCTTCAGACTCCGAGAGATCTTCTCGTTCGAGATGGCAGCCGCGAGTCGTTCGTTCCTCCGAACAGCGTCGGTAGAAACGTAGGCGGAGAACTCGTTCGCGTCGTCGAAGAATTTGATTGGTGAAACCGCGATCGGTCTCCCCTTGGCATCCATGCAAGGAAAGGCTGAGAAGTGCTGAAAGATGAGCTTAGCCAGGTCTTGGATCACCAGTGGGTTCACCACAGATGAAGTGATCTGGTAAATATGCATTCCAGGGTTGGATGTCGACCCATGTTTCGCCATTGCTGCCACCATTGCGCTCACCACCATGTCCGCTGGTACCTGAGCGAAGACAGTTTGCATGAGCGTAGTGTAAGGAGAAATGTAAGTGAGATGTCACTCACAACATCGAGAACTGCATTTGGATCAGCGAGAAAGCCAGTGAGCTGTCCTTTGCCATACTGTAGAACTACTGGATCCATCATTCTGCAGGGTAGAACAAGTGAATCTGTCATGGCAAATGGAACACCACAAAGAGAAGGAAGATGGAGTCACCTGCTTCCTTCCATCCACCCAGGGAAAGGTTCCGAGTAAGTGCTCTCGATAATGCTGGGCCTGATGGTGACGACCGGTATGTCTCCTCGCATGCAGTTGATCACCATCTCCCCCATGGCCTTCGTGAACACATAGCTATCTTGCCATCCATGGATCTTTGCCCTGAAGAGTGAGGAGGATCGATGTAACGGTTCAAGTGAACACAAAAGCTTGAAGAGGAAAAGACTGCAGCTTGTGGTACCTTTCTAGTCCCAAGTCTTTCATCTTCTGAACTAGGGGAGCATCCCAAGAAGTCTTTGCCCAAGAAAAAGCTAACCTGATTTCAGATTCGATATCCAAAATGGGTGTAGCTTTTGCTGAAAATTCTGGAGATGTCTCCCTCTTTATGGTGTCCCCCATGCCAAATGGCTTCTCGAGTATCCTACCTTGTCTTTGCCCATTCACGTATGCTGTATAATAATCATAATAAAAGTGCCAATGTATCTGAAAGATAACAAAGAAGAACAAAGTGAGGAAGGAAAAAAGAGACAGCTTCCATGTTTGTACCTGTTGATACATGTAAAAAGAGCTTGAGCTTCTCGCACCTCCTCGCAAAGCTCATGAGCCTGAATGGCCCTATAGTGTTTGTGTCCAGGGCAACGTCGTACCTACAGACATCGCCACCGCCGTCATTTCGGTGCCGAACACGCTTAGATTCATGAGAAGAGAAGAAACATGCCGAACCTCTCATCGAAAGCAGTGTTGGCTGCTGAATTTATGATGACATCAACTTCTTTCGAGATCTCATCAGCTAACTCTGGTTCGATTCCTACGTTGGCTTCCCTGATGTTGCCTATCACCGGAACAAGTTTGCTTGACATGAACTCATGGTAGTCCTTTCCGTGGATCTCTCGCAGGCATCTGAAGAGTTCTGTGTTTATTATCTGAGGTCCGATGAGCATCGGGTGAGAATGTTGCCAGTTTAGGTGGAGAAATCATGAAAGTTCATGCAAAGAAATAGAAACCGAAGAGGTCCTACTTCAAACTCCAGTCGTTTGACGGCCGCTTCCTTGTCGTCTGCCTTGATAAGGACATAGATCTTTCCCACGTCCGGTGCGATCCTCAAGATCTTCTCGACAAGAACTGGAGACAACGTCATCATCATCGATCAGTATATGGATCAGGAGTCAACCGGATGCATGATGAAGAAACTATCACCTTTAGCGAGGAAACCAGTTGCACCAGTCACCAGCAACTGCTTCCCCTCGAGGAATCCGGCGATCCCAATCCCTCGGGTGGAATCCACTTTGGTGCCGTTTGTCTCCTTGTAAGGCACGAAACTCATCATTCCGTTCGACGCAAAAATGGTATCGTCTTCTGCCAACATCGGCATCGGTAACCTTTCAGCTACCAGTTCGGTGCAGCTCCTTGAACTCTTGACACTGTCATTGCTGGCGCAGCAGATGACTTTGATGCCTCTCCTCCTCGAAGGCAGCAAAGAAGGGTTCCTGTTCTTTTGGCGATGCCGATCACCAGTGAACAAGGCGACGGCAGATGAGCTTAAGCATGAAGAAGCTCCCATGATTGCGGAGAAGAAAGGTGCGCAAAGAGGGAATGTAGTTGAGTGATCTTTAGCTGACTGCTTCCTAGAAATTGAGGAATGGTTTGATGTTTGGAAGAAGAGAACAGTTGGAGAGTAGTTGCAGATAGGGAAACAAGTTTGGTACATTGTTGGGTTATAATATGGTATATATAAATGCCACTCCTTCATGCAATCTAAGTTCGAGGCTAAAATAGGAAGTCATCCTTCTTGAGCTTGTAGCAGTTCAGAAGATATAAAATCTATGAGATGTTTAGGTAAGAGAGAGATAAATAGAAAGAGAATATGCTACCCAAGACATGCAAAGATGATGCAACTTGGAACAAGCGAGGCTTTTGTTACTGATGTGATTACATATAGTTCCTCAAGTAATACAGGGCAAAATGGAAAGAGATGGTTCCCACTTTCTATCTACTTCATATAATTACAACATCTTCTAATAAATGCGAGTGTATAGTCACTTGCAACACAAGAGAGAGAGAGAGAGATGAGATTGACATGACAATACAGAACACATGGAAAAGGAAGAAAAAACATTGATGAAATAGTGGAAGTTGTAATAGCTACAGTCTGATGTTAATGCAAGGTGTTCAAACTAAGCACAACCATTAAACTTAGGGTCCTTTCTATCTACTTCATATAATTACAACATCTTCTAATAAATGCGAGTGTACAGTCACTTGCAACACAAGAGAGAGAGAGAGAGAGAGAGAGAGAGAGAAATGAAATTGACATGACAATACAGAACACATGGAAAAGGAAGAAAAAACATTGATGAAATAGTGGAAGTTGTAATAGCTACAGTCTGAGGTTAATGCAAGTTGTTCCAACTAAGCACAACCATTAAACTTAGGGTCCTTTTGTCACCTACTTATAGCATTAATCATGTCCAAGTCCACATAAATGCAGCATTGATGGAGAGAGAGAGAGAGTCTGAAAATTGCAATGGCATGCATAACACAATCATTGCCAGGGGATTGAGAGTGGCTTGACGGTGCTTCGTTGTCTGTAGTTGTGCAGAAACTGTCCGTTGTAATAAATGCAATTAGTGCGTCTGAATCAGTCCTTTGAAATAAATGCAATTAGTGCTGAAATTGTTAGTACGAAGTAAAACCCGTTCATCTTACGATCCAACTGCATTAACCTACAACTACTTACCTTCTCAATTGTATCTCAAAATATATTTAATAATTGACTAAGTAAAAAATACAAGAGTAGTAGTAAGAAAGCAATATAATTAAATGTTGCATAAGAAAGCAGAAACAAGTTTTTTATATTGTTCCGATCGATTTGATCTATCGTTTCTCTTTTATCATAGTTATCGATTATTACTATGTCGATCTTATTTTAAATTGATGAAAATTAATAATCTTTCATAAATTTCTTTCGATAACTTTAAGTTTGAAGCACTATTATCTCGACAAAGAATAATCTTATGGTGTCATAGAGAACTTCTAACAAAATGGATTTCACACTTCAATTGAAAAATATTTTAAAGTTGTGTCTAAACTCACAAATCCTGTGAGATATTTATATAAATCTCAAAGACCCAAAATATGAAGTAATTTAAGCAAAAGCACACGAAGGTAGGGATACTAATAGTATTTATTATTGTTTCAGATAATTTCTTCTCTTGTGAGACTTGTTATCTATATTATGAGAGTTAAATATGGTTTTGAACCGGGAGATCTAACATGATCATAGTTATTCATACTACTATATCGTAGCTATATTTATATGAATGATAATATTTGCACTAAAATATCTTATGCTATATATGACATTAGTTATATATAATTTTATTATGAAAATATATTTAATATATCTTGCTTTGAAAAGTATTATTAACAAGTCATGATTTTGAAATGCATGTAAAGTAAAGAAAGTATTTGATATATAAATAAATAAATATATATATATATAATATTATAAATAAAAATTTTTATGACGCTAAGTTTTGACTATCATATGAGTCACAGTGTTTACTAAGCCGTGGTTTGCTTATATGATTATTTCTCAACTTTTAGTATTACATAATAGAAGCGTGATGAATTGATTATCGATTAAATTATATAATTATTCTATTGAGATTATTTATATATATGTTATTTGAATTAAAAAATATTATAAAAAATTAAAAAATATTGAATGCAGAGATTTGATTATGAATTGAGTAGTGTTATTAAAATCCTATGGGTCGATTGATTACAAATTGTTATATCGTGGGAGTTATTTGCTCAGGATTTGATCTTGCATTCTTATAAGAAAACATCATATAATCGTCAACTTTTCACTAGATTGGAGGTGTTACAATATTAAAAGAAAATAATTTGTATGTATAAATGTGTCCAGGAAAATCTATATGCACATCTTGTATACTTGTGATGCATATACACTGAGTTGAGTTTAGCCATCTGAAAAACTAGGTTTACATCTTGTATACCTGTGGTGTTCAAATACAAGCCATGTAGTTAATCTAACTCAACCTGATTTGCCCAAGTTTATTACTGAGTTCAGGTGTACAAGGCTAGGAGTATGGCAACTATGAAGATGATAGATGATGGGCTCGAAGAGAAAGCACAGAAACTAAAGACATTAGCAGAAAAAGGTCACAAGCAATCACATGCTCTTACATTTTATATTTGTAAGCAAATGTCTTCATTTGTTGTGGAAATTGAATCGAGCTTCCAAAAACTTTTGCTGCTAGCAACATTTGCATGAGCAAGAGTACAACATTTAGTGATGCACAAGGAACAGTTGAATGCTTGTTTGAAGATATGTGAAATCTACCACATGGATGATTCAAGCAACATTAGGTTCTTTTGCTGCCAGGGGAATTCTTCTTAATTCCTTTAGCTGGCATGCTATTTCCTGAACCAGCAGAACTCCATCATTTCCATAGTTCAATGCATTCATAGTGTGCCCAATGAACTCTCTATCTGCATCCAGTTCCACCACTCTTTTGATCAACTTTGCAACTTCTTCTTGTACAGAGTTCATGTCTCTGCAAGCATCAGAAGTATCATGTTGGTCAGCTGAGAATTGATTGTCCATGGTGGTACTCGCTTCGACATTGGAGTGTGTTCTAGATGGAGACGAGCCATTATCAGGTAAAACCTCAACTCCACTGTGGCTATTTTCTAGATTCACATCAACTATGGTATCATCTGCTCTAACTTTATCAGTAGGTAACATAGAAAACTTGTTCTGTAACCTTCTCAAGCATGCTAAAATATGAACCTTCTCCTCTTCGAAACCCAACTCCAGATCTTTCGCTCCATGGCCATCACCTTCCTGGGGAATCATGTCGATCTTCTCGGACATACTGCGGTATAGTGATCTCGTACGGCGACGGGTGCTTGCAGGACTAAGAAGCTCTCTTGACTCCATGAAACGAGGGGTGGTGGCAGGACTGAGCCCTGTTGACTCTAAATCACCTACTGACACCGTTCTCTTCTCTTCCGGTTCTGCTCCTCTGTGCCGCCTTCTGTATCTCTCGAACTCCGTTTCCAAGTCCAGCAATTCCTTATCTCGCTCGTTGATCACGTCATTGAGTTTGTGAATCGCTTCTTGGTCGTACTCAGCTTGCTCTTCCATCATGCGCAGGTACTGAAACGCCTCCATCTGCATCGCTGCCTTCTCCTCCTGCAGCCTGTTGATCATGGCCATCGCTTCGTTTGCTGCGATCGTCGAAGCGCTTCTCTCTTCCTCCAGTTCTTTGTACAGAGCACTCATGCATTTCCTGTCCAGCTCTATCTGCCGCTTCAGCCGATCCACCGACGTCTCTCCTTCGATGTCGCTCACAACAATGCTTGCATCAAAGGTCTCCAAGCTCGAATTGGTTCGCTCCACGGACAGTCTCTTGGCTATGTTCTGCAGCCCGATTGAGCTTGAAGCATCTGATGACTTGAGGTCTTCCGCTCTGGGACTAGCAATTATGTCACTCCATGGCAAATCAAACGCTCGCGACAGCCGCAGTTTCAGGTCTTCTTGCCCTCGTGACGATTCCTTGCCTGCAATTATCTCAGAGAACTTGGGAGATAGCATGATTCCCTTGTTATTCATTGCGTGCTTGAAGCTATCGGTGTGATCAAGGACGCTGCGTGTAACTGCAATGGAGTCGTTCATGATTTGGCTGGTGAGACTGTTCGTGGAAGACACCTTTCGAACTCCTGGATATGTTGCTGCTGGAGCACAAATGACACAAGGCGGTAAATTCTTTGATCTGTGAACAGTCATGGTTATCATCGAGACGACGAGAGCTTACATGGTCGGTCTGTGACTTCTCGAGGAGCTTGTTCGGGTGTGCTTTCAGATAAATCGACGAGGCCGGCCTCCACAACGTGGCTGCGACTGAGATCATCCAACCCATGCCCGATTGCAACTGTGGACTTCAAGAATGGTTTGTCACACGAATCAGCTTCATCGGACCTTCTCTCGGGATCTAAAATGGGATGCGGAGATGCAACGGGGTTGGGATGGATCAGCTTCTCCGGAACAGTGTCCTCCAAGACGATCGTTGCCGTGCCTTGTGGTAGTCTGCGTCGCATCACGCGTCCCTCCTTGATGTCCTTCGTTACATGGCCATCGTCACCGTCGTCGTCGTCATCATCAGACACTGGCATTTCTGACTCGGAATCGGAGGTAATCACTAGCCCATTGTAGCCAACTCTTCTCTTTCTCAACTGCGCTCGACGATTTGGAACGCCAGCTTCGAGCTTCTTCTTCTTCTTCTTCTTCGCTTGCAGCAGCCTATGAAGATTAAAGGAGTCGGAGCAACATGAACACAGCCCTGTGCCTGAAGAAGCTGGTTCGAGATCCTCGTTCGGCAAAGCCACATTATCCGGATCCTCTCCATTCCTCCCCAGCATCCTGCATGCCTCGGAATTGGCCTTCTTAGTTGCGACGGACGACAGGAGGCAGGCCTTGCACATGTCCCGGAAATCAGCAAGCTTTCCGTGGCCATGGCAGTAGACCAGCGAGGATATCTCCACCTTGTGCGCATGGCAGAATAAGTTCCTATAGAAACCTCGTCTCTCGCTCCCGAGAATGTGATCCAGTCTCGAGCATAACAGGCATGGGGTTGGCAAGTTGCAGAGTCGGGCGAATCTGGTAGCAACGTACGCCAACACCGCGTTTATCAGCAAGAAGATGATCAGGTACCACTCGCAGACGGCGGCCGACAACACGGAGAAGAACTGGCAAGATTTCGCCTGCGCTTTAACGTTGCCCCCAGCCGCCATGGCCAACCAGGTGCAGAAAGGTCAAGGGTTCAGCTGAGGACCCGAGAACGCAGGATTTGTCCTTCGACACAGCAAATCAAGCGTTTGAGGATCAAAAGCTCCAACAAACAGGAAGAAACATGTTAGAAAGCCACTTACAGATAGGCGTCATGATCACGAACGATGAAATGTTCATGTCGAGCTCCAACTGCTACGACGGAAGGCGACAGCAGGACGAGGAGGAGGAAAGATAGGAGGGAGAACAGCCTTCCTTGACGCAAGACCGTTTGCTCCGTCTCCCGGTGAGTCCGTCGCCTCTTCGCGTCTCCTTCTCTCATCTCCTTTTGAAACATTTCCTCGTTGCCTAATAATGGATGGTGGAGGAGTAGCCATGCACGCAGGTAATGGAGCCACACCTGGGGCTGGAATCCGGTCTCCCCGCTCCCTCTTGCCCTAAAAATGGCCAAGATGAGCCAAAGTTTTAGGTCTGACGTCCGAAGGAGCCCTGCATGAAAGGGAAGAAGTGATTCACGTTGACATCATATCATTGTTGGTGTTAGAATCTTTACTACACAGCTCTACTATTCTCGCACGAATCATAAAGCGCATTTGATGGCCCTCCTTTGGTTGGACCCACACAAACTTAGGTCAGGCTGCAAAAGTTTTTTTAATTGCATAGACACCCTTGAAAGGACTGCTTGATAAAATGTAAGATTTCGAGGGAGTTGTTTAAAACATCCTCTTCTCGTAATTAGTTATCCCTATGTCTAATGATCGCTCTTTTTCCCTCGCTTCACCCCTTTTTCGCGGTCGATCGCAGCTCGGCGGCTTCGCCCGATGGCTCTCAAAACCCTAAACTTCCCAATCCATTGGAGGTCAAAACCATCACTCCCCAACGCCGACCGACCGATCCTCCGTATCCCGCCGAGGAGATCGGCCCGCCCGGCGTCGCCTGTTGTCGCCGCCGCCGCCAACTGGAATAATGGTTTTAGGGGCATTGGTGGCGGTGGCGCGGCGTCGGCCGAGAAGGGTGTGCAGAAAAATGTTGACCTCGTGACCCTGGGGAATCTGTGCGTCGACATCGTTCTTGGCGTCCCGAGCTTGCCTCCTGCCTCGAAGGAGGATAGGCGGGCTTACATGGAGCGGCTGGCGGCTTCTCGTCCTCATAAGGTCGGTAAGAATCGAGATTTTCTTTTGCTACCCTTCCTTTTGGTCCTTGTTTCCTTTCAATTTGTCCCGCTTCAAGCGTAATCTTATCTTGGATATAGATTTTGGCTCAGAGAAAGGATAAGGTGGTGAAGTTAGACATGCAAACCTTTGATCAATCTAAAGATATAGAATTGGTGGTACTATCGCCCACTAGATCAAGTTAGACAGGTTGTGTCCAGATTTGTCTTATTGAACTTTTGATGTTTCATATTTGCAACATCTTAGCTATATTACTAAAAGGTCGTTCCATGATTTCCATAGTGTTTGACAGTAGAACATAGTGTGATGATATAGCATCAGCCTCCGATGTCACTTTTTGGAGGGTGGGAAAAAAGGGAATTTTTTTTTTTGGAGGGTGATCTATTTCTTGAAGTTGATGACATTCTGTAAGAAAGAGTAGAAACTTAAATTGATATATGGAAGATGGTGGTATGCATTCTTCTATTCATGCAGATATGATGTGAAAGGATACAAGTGGCTAGGTTGTGTTCCAATTCTGTGCTTTCATTCGTCATCACAATTGAGTTTCTTATTAAAGTAGGTCAAAAAAATATTTATTTCTAGGGATACCATGCTATTCTAGAAGTATGCAGTTTTGGAGTCTGATATCCTCTATCAATTAATGATACCAAATAATTCCACATCTCATTACATCAGCCAAAATTCCTTGTTTTAAATTGGTTGAGGATCTATTTGGTTCACTAGAAGTGGAAAATGCTAGTTTACATTTTTCAGAAGTTGTCTTCAAGATGTTAATAGCAATGTCTTTGTGTTGTTTAGTAACAGTTGTGTTGCTTTCTGTTTTCATTGTTAGCTTATGACTGAAGTATTTCACTGGAGAAAACTTGTATGCCTTAATCTGAAAGCTTTTGCTTGCCCAGTGAAATAGAATACTCCTAGCTTCTTGCATGATTTAGAATATATTTTCATGAATATAGCTTTGATGAATAGCAAAATCTTCAGAAATGGTCAGCTTCTAACTTACTTTGCAATTCCATCTTTTTGGTCTTCATATCTGGCTGTGATAGTTAAACATGTGGTGAATTATTTTATCACTTTTCTTGTCTAGAACTTTTGGGAAGCTGGTGGCAACTGCAACTTGGCCATAGCTGCAGCAAGGCTAGGATTGTTGTGCTTCACCATTGGTCATGTTGGTGATGAGATCTATGGGAACTTTCTTCTTGATGTGCTTCATGATGAGAATATTAGTTTTGTAGGAATGAGTGAAAATGTTGATAGCACTGCCAATATTGCAGCCTATGAAACCCTTCTATGCTGGGTTTTGGTTGATCCATTTCAAAAGCATGGGTTTTGCAGGTATAATTTGCACCTTGCTGATATTTCCTTGTTGGTTCTTTGTTGACCATGAAATTGCTGCTCTTATATATTAAAATTGTTAACACAAATGGTTTATCAAAAAATTTTAGTATTGATGCCACTGTAATGCATGGATGTTCTTCTTGTTTACATATTTCTTTCGATTCCAGTCGTGCTGATTTCAGTGAGGAGCCTGCATTTAGTTGGATGACTAAGCTGACAGAAGAGGTTAAGATGGCTATTCAACAAGCTAAGATATTATTCTGCAATGGTTATGCATTTGATGAACTTTTACCTGATTTAATCGTCTCTGCACTTGATTATGCTATTGGTGCTGGAACAACTGTATTTTTTGATCCTGGTCCACGTGGTAGAACTCTTGCACATGGAACCCCTGACGAGCAAAAGGCACTTGAACTGTTTCTGAAGCAAAGTGATGTTCTTCTTTTAACTTCTGATGAGGTGCATATGTAACATTGTTTTATTACTCTTTGGTATCTTCCATATTTATGAACTTCCATTTCTTCGAACTTCTGTAGAAATTTCACAAACAATAAATAGCTGCATGTGTCATTTCCTATATTGCCATGACTACTTTTCTCTTTATTTCATTTAGGTAGGATTCTATTGACATTTGTTAAAACTAAACGATAGCAGTGATTTAAATAGGTGCTTGGGTGCTCGTCTAGGTGCTCGAGTGAGGCGAGGCAAGGCTCGAGTGCCTCATGGGTGGACTAGGCGACACGCTTCAATAAGGTGCCGCTTGGGCGCTTGCCTGAATCCAGGCGCTGGGCACCTCGGGCGAGTGCTCGGTTCAAATGAAGCAATCGAATCAGACTTTTAAGTCTGGTTCGGTTCAACAGTGGTTAGTTGGTTCGATTGAACTAACTAACCAGTTTCTTACCCGCAAAAGCCACCCTCGCACGACCCCGAGCCATCAACCCTAGTGCTGCTTCTGCCTCCGCCGTCGACACTTTCTGCTACTGCCTCCGCTGTAAACACAGCGGAATGATACTTCCTCTAGCATCGACGAACGAGTTTGGCGGCCTAGCCTTCATCCGTAGCTTCCTTCCGTTGTTGCTTCTTCGGTGTGCAGTTCCTTCCATGGTCAAGGGAGAGGACCATAGCTTTTTCCGCCATTGACGGACACCTATGAAACTTCCTTCGCCCATGAAGTCGCCATCTGTAGCTTTTGCCGTCGTTGTTGCCATTGCCGTTGTCAGTAGTTTTCGTCGTTGTTGCTGTTCGCAGCTTTTGCCGCTATCGTTGTTGTCATTCGCAGCTTCCTCCGTTGCCGCGACTGTCATTCGTAGCTTCCTCCGCCACTACTGTTGCTGTCCGCAGCTTCCTCCGTCACCGCTGCCTTTTCCTTCCCCACTTTCCACTATCGGTGACACTTTTCTCCCCCTCTGCTATTGTTAATAGTTATTTTCTCCCCCTTTAACTAATGTTAACAATAAATAATATACTATTAATAGTAGATTGTTATCTACTATAAAAAGCAAATGTATCCCTTTGCTCTTAACAGTAAAATAAGCTTGCAATGGGATATGTTAAGATGATACTTTAGATCTTTTTAATTGAATATCATATTTTTATTTATATAATCATATTTATCAATTATATTATATATTTTTTATATTTTAATATTTTAGAGCGTCTCATTTTGTTCGGGCCAGCCCCTAGCACCTCAGGTATTTTGGGGCCTTAATGCTTGTTGGCGTATAGTGTTTTTTAAATCACGGAATGATAGATTTTAGTTATAAATGCAGCTGGTTATGATATTGGACCATCAACTTCATAGTTAGTTAGTACACAAGTTTAGACAGCAAAAGGAGCATCCAATTGGCAATGAAACAAATGTCCAATGAGGTTTGAAGTGGTGATATTTATCTTTTATTGGACCATAGGTATTTTATATTTCTGGTCAAAGTTTCATTGTTGACGTATACAAAGATTCAGAAGTAGATTTCTTTATAAAACTATCAAATTTGGTAAAAGCTAAACAAGAAAGTAGGAAAATTCAAAAGCTACTGTCATTTAAGATTCTTTCAACTTATATAAATTCATGATTTTTCTTTTTACAAAGGGTAAGTGACAAAGGCGGGATTTGAGCTCAGGATCTTACGATAAATTGTCAAGGTTTTTACCAGCTAAGCTAGAAGGTCTTTATCATCTAAGCTAGTTGACACCGTCCATGATTAAAAATTTTGATTCAATGTCAATAGTGGGTTGATCAGTAGACTGTTATGGGTTGACATTATCAACACTGGTACAGGTTGGTACTGCCTGTACCAAGAGGATTGGGTATAGAAGAGAGCAGGAGGAGGAAGGAGAAAGAGGACTGGAAGAGGAGTAAAAGGCGAAGGAGGATGAGGAGGCAGAGGCAACCCTTACAAGGAGGAACAGGCTGTAGCAATGTAACAGGACAGTGATAGCGAGGTGGCATGGAGGAGGAAGAGATGAGGGAGAGAAGAGAGATAAGTGAAAGAGCGAAAGAAGGGAAGAGAAAGAGGAGCATGGGAGGATAGAAAGAAAAGATAGCCATCAGAAACCATAAAAGAAAAGAAATGCTAAGCCTAATTTTCAATGGTACTGGCGGAAGTGCTCCGTCTGTGTGTTGGAACCTAGTTGGACTGGTAAATTTCACTGGGTTGAACTGGTCCAACTGGGTTTTTTGATCCTTGCATTTTCTTTTCCAATCTAGTATCTGATTGCTGCCTGCTTCTATATTTTTATTTAGTTGAAATGAGAACAATGGACCCAAAATTTTCTCACTTGAAAATAATATATTAATCTGGGGTGTGTGATGAGATTGTGCTTTTCTTTATGCTACTTCATTTATCATTTTGACATTTTTTCAGTAATGTTGGCGAACACCATTATTATTTTTGTATCTTTTTATTGCAACTTAATATAAGACATTCAATTGTAACAATCGAAGTAGAATTGCAGGTGAGGTCTAGGGAATTGAAGTTGGTGATTCTTGGAGCAAGATACTATGTGGTTTAAAAAAAAAAGATACTATGTGGTTTGGTTGAAAAGCCTAGTAGGTTTGGCAGACGTTTTACTTCACAAACCAAAAAGCAGAATGCCATAGCCAATACAAATTATAGCTGTTGAAAGGACAGAAGAACAAGGCTTACATGAGAGATTATGTGATTATGGAAAATAGTGCTCTTGCAAGAATAAACCTAGCTAGAATATGATCTGTATCAACTAGTTTAACAGTGCTGAAGTGAGGAGATCTTACTGTGTGCAGAAATGATAACTATTGTTGGGCTTGGACCTCAATTTTGTTTATAGATAATTCCCTACCATAACTATTGGGAAAGAAGAGCAAGAAAAAAAATCAAGGAGAATTGTAAGTTATATATTGAAAAGACTAAAGAGGATGACGAGATAGCAGTAATGGACTGCCAAATGGAAGTAACTAGAAGTCCATCCAAAGTTTCACAAATATGAAAGTTCTAATCTTTTGACAATCTCTCCATTTGAAAAACCAACAACCCTGTTTTCGGTAAATTAGAAATTTCTTTTCCTTTATTAAGGCAAACTGCAATCATATTTTGTTATTTCTTTCAACAAATGTTCTTGCAGTCCTTTGTGTCTTTCGTGAGGACTATCATCTATTGAACAGGATAAAGACTCTATCTAGCCACTTTTTCTCTGCCTCTAGATTGGCAGTAAGTGTGTACTTAGCTACAATTAAAAAATTTAGGAAAAAAGTATACAGTAAACTATTACATTTTTTTCCTGACTTGGAGTAAAACCATTGGTTCCATAAAATCAGCTCCATCGCATGTATCTTGTTCTCAATATTTTTAGAATGTTATGCAAGAGGAATGTCAGCTATTGGTTCTGAAAAATTTTGTGATGTATGGCAATGATAATTTCAACATTTTGATCCTTCTATTAGAAGTTTTCCTTGACCAATAGTCATGTTAATTTTGGTCCTAAGATGTGAAATTGTAGCCATATTATGTAAAGCATCAATGAGAAAATTAATGAACATATGCACAGGCCTGTTTTTTTTATGAGTCTTCACAGAGTGATTCTTGGCCTCAACCTCAGTTTGATCTTGCTTGATGTTTTCTTTGTTTTCTTATATTGTTAGGATTTGTTCTAGTTTTTATTGACTTTGTGTTGTATGTGTTCAAATGATACTTAAACTTTAATCTTTATTCATTAGCATGAACTCATAATAAATTTTTGACATAGTGAAATATTTTATTTAGGCTCTTGCTGAATTGATCTGGTTGTTCATTGATATCTTTTGTGGACTGTTGATGTGTAAAATTCCTTTCTATTTGTTGAAGTCACTTCTAGTGTTGTTATTGCTACATCAGATCATTCTGACACCAGCTTTCATTCCATCGAGGATGTTGTTCATGTTCTATTAGTTTCTCAGTCAGGTTGATACCACTTAGGGGTCCCCGGATTCTGCTTAGGTGCACCTTTTGTCTTTTGACACAGGTGCCCAGAGATCATGTTAATTTGAATGGGATTTGAACAGAGTTGAACTACGACTCTAAAGAAAGGAAAGGGATAAAAAGCATTAAGACAACAGGATGTTAAGGCTTGCTGGACTAAGAAACTATTGTAATTTAATTAAAAATTTCACATGCAAAACAATTGTTTCTTTTACCTGAGTCCCTTTGTGTATATTAAGAGCAGCTACAACAATAACAAGCTGTAAATTAGCCCAGAAATATTAAGGGCAGCTAATCTATAATATTGATAAAATTAGTCCTGATTTGGGGAAATAACTGCCGCATATTTGCTTCAATTTTTTCACTATTTGCTTCAATTTTTTGGATAAGTTTGGGTCCTCCAATGCTCGATTTTTAAGAACATAAGGCTTTCAGAGAGATATAAGAATTAAACTTTATCTGGCCACTTTTATTCTCTTTTTAAACTCCTAAATCCATATAGATTCTTTTTTCTAATCAGCCACTTCTCTTCTTCCTTTAGATTCTTGAATAAGGTTTTAAATTTTGGTACATCACTGGTTTCAGTAATATACCAGACTGGTATGGTACCAGTGGCCTGGGTGGCATACTAACCCATAGTTCTTGGTACCAATTGAAAAAAATAATAAAAAAATACCAATCAGTACCCGACATTATGTTCCGATATCTGTCCTTTGTCAGATTTTTTATATGCTTCATACTGATAGGTATCTGAAAACAAGTCCCAGATCAATTTGAATTCTTTTGGTCTTTCTATTAGATTTAGTGTGAGCATTGTATTGAGTTTAGAAAAATAAATGAAATATGTACTTTCAAGTTTCATCACATTCCTACCTAAACTAAAGCAGAGTGATCCCATATCTAACCTTTGTTTGCATAAGAATGGTTTTGAATGGCATAATTTGAATATAATTTGAAGGTCTTACACGACAAAAGAAGTTACAGGAAAATGCTAATGTTACATGGATACCATGTATAATTGGAAGGTACAAGTATCAACTGCCTCTTATGTCTTGTCATCTGTGATCATTCTTAGTCACATCAAGATTAGTTAGAAGTTAGAAAGTATTTGGGTTGCCAAGACAGCTGGACTCACTTTGGAGCTTCGAACATGCCTAGTGGGCCTACAGGGTGAACACCCTTTTTGTTGTGAAGTACTGTAACATCAAGTGAGGAGTATCAGGATCATATGAACACCAAGCTAAATCAATCTGCTAGAAAAATGTTGTGTTGGTCTTTAAGAACAAGGCACAAGCAGCTATCAAGTGTTATTTAGAGGAAGAAACTAGGAATGTGGATGATAATCATATAAACAAAATAGAAACTAGTTAAATATTTATATATAATTGCTAACCATAGAGTTCACTTTCGAGCTCTATGCCTTAAAGGTTCGATAAACATATTTTTTTATAGAGGAAAATAACATTATCTAAAAAATAATTACCAGAATGTTGACCTTACAACTTAAAGGATTAGTTGGTTGCCACATTGTTGTTGAGGCCTCACTATGAGGTGATGCCAGGATTTTGATTTCCATCTTTCTAGTAGGTACACTGCACAATCGGTGATATTGAATTGGTAGTGTTGGGAACAGTTATTGGTGCATTGAGTCTCTTTTGCCCTACTGTGGACCATACTGTCTGGTAGCTTGATGGGGAAATATTAGTTTATGTCTTTATGGTGCAAATTTTCATCTTGTTTCTTTCAAAGTTTGTTGGTTAATTATTCACTGAACCAGTTCAAAACTTCTTTAGCATTTTCCACGGAATGTCCTTCTCTCTGTTCCTCTGATCTCTCTCTCTCTCTCTCTCTCTCACATACACACACACAGTGTGTTACACTCAATATGTTATTTTGAATGCTCTGTTTTTCATTTCTTTACTGAAATATGATGCTTATAAACCATCTTGCTCATGATGTACCAGGCTGAGTCATTAACAGGGATAAAAAACCCTATTCAAGCAGGAGAGGCATTGATCAGAAGAGGGGAACGAACAAAATGGGTCATTATAAAAATGGGTTCTAAGGGATCCATTCTGATCAACAGGTCCACTGTATCATGTGCACCCGCGTTTAAGGTATAATTTGCTTCCTTCTCTATACTTATATGTCTATTTAGACCAATTAAGAAAGTTGGGTTCAAAAATACTGTGTTGTTTGCTTCATTGTACAAAATTTCTTTGCCTGCTTGTTTAAGGCTTGGAATTTACTGCTACCAGATGCTTTGATTTGATCCTGTATTCTCAACAGGTAAATGTTGTTGATTCAGTGGGCTGTGGAGATAGCTTCACTGCTGCCATAGCTTTCGGCTTTCTTCATGGCATGCCTACGATCAATACATTAGCACTTGCAAACGCTGTAGGTGCTGCAACTGCAACTGGCTGTGGTGCTGGTCGAAACGTTGCTCGATTGTGTAAAGTTTTAGAACTTCTAAAGCAATCGAATCTCAATGAGGATGACAAATTTTGGAGCAAACTAATTGAAGGGAACAGTTTGACTAGCGAAGTTTTGCTTCTCTCCAAAGTTACTATAAATGGATGCAATGACCGTCTTGTTCGCATACCCATTTCCAATGTTGTCTTTGAACTTCTACCGAAATTTGACGCAGCATGCGAAAGCAGCGTGACACAGTCTTGACTACAAATTTTGAGCAGTTAAGTCTGTGTAGTGAAGTTGTTGATAATATTTTTACTAATACGTTGATTTGACTAAAATTTATGCCCTGATGTCTAAGAGGGCCTATGAGAGTCTGTTAATCCGGCTCTCCTCAGAAAACAAATACCTTTTGTCAATGATTTCAATTACACCCTGTAAGAATTTTAGTTGCCACTCATGAATAAGCAACAGTCAGCACTGCAGTTAATATGTGGTTTCAGGTCTGATTGTTCAACGAGCAAACTACCCTTATGAATTTTCCTTTCTCCTTGTCTGAATTCCAAGTACATCATAGTGTAGAAATTTGAAGTGGAATTTTGGGCATGGGAACTATGTGTCTGGTACTATGACATATCAACTTTGGCCTTTTCTCACCACTTGCACACAATGTATCTCTATGAAAAGTCTTTGATAGTTTGATGCTCAACCTTCATGTTCATTATCGTACTTGAACAGCATTTACTGTAAGACAAAGGTCTTGTGGCAGACAGCCACATCTTTCTTAGAAGTTCTCATTGAGAAATTTCTTCAACGAAAAGTACTACATCTCATGCATTTTCTGAGTGCTATCATCGTGTTAGCCATGTTTCTTTTCTCAGACATTTACTAATCTCTTTCTTGGTCAATCATAAACCACTAATGGACAGATGATTAACCAGTGTTGGAAATAACCAGCAAGTCCTGTGACCACGCAGCAATCCAAGTTTCAACATAAGAGTGCAAGATTGCAGAAGCCAGTGCAAGTTCAAGGCAGGTCTTTTACTACCTCATCCTTGCTTCATGTTGTATCCTTTGTAGCAAGTTCCATGTAAGCCATGATGTGTGACACCTTGTTCTCTACACAATGTCCAACGGAGAAATATTGAGCCCCCTCATCGCCAAGTGCCCACTAATCGTCGATGGTCCCTTAAGTGTGCAGTTGATACAGTGTTTAGCTTCCCGCATGACACAGGTGACCACTACCAAGGTGGAGTATGACTCATCCACCTCCGAAGCCATCAGCAATTTGTGTGTCCACATGGAAGAACTGAACTATGAGATATTTTGATCATAATTCGAGCATAAACAATTCATGTCTTGGATCAAACATCTGTAAGACAAGAATATATACGCAACTGTTCTTATTTCTCTTTCCATTTTTATTCTTGCAGGGTGATGCTTCCAACCGCTTTTCGTGAAAGATTGATGGAAAGTTGGCCTAAATCCAACGGTCGATGCTACAAACCCTCTCTGCATCGCCTCTTGAGCAGCTCGCATGATGATGATACGGTGGATTCCATGTCCCTGCACGTCCTCTTCGCATTCCGCCTAACGACGCCACTCACATCAGCAATGTTCACGCCGAAGAGCCTCACCACCTCAACGGCCGGTCGCGTCTTCCGGCCGATGAAGAGCTGCCTCTCTGGGCCAGTCGACCGATGGAAGGTGACCACGTCGCCGGCTCTGAGCCCCTCCTCCTTGACGAACCGTCTCCAGCCCTTGGTTAGCACGTAGCTCTGGCTGCTGTTCCAGTAGGAGTAGCGGAACCGCCACACCTTCCCGCAGGCGTCTTCGAAGTTCAGCAGCACCGCCTTGCAGGCCGCAGCGCCGGTCTGCGGCTGCGGGAAGTGCTTCTCCGCGTGCTGCTTCGGTATCACCAGCCTGTTCAGCTTGCCGACGTCGCTAGGAGTCACGGCCTTGTCGAAGAGGTGCTCCCTGTGCGGCCCGCCAAACCACCCCATGCTCCCTCCACGGGAAGGGTAAGTCCTCCTCCCTTCGGCGCCGGAGGATTGCCTGCTTTGCCGCATCTCGTCGTGGTAGGTGTGCTTACGGAGCATGTCCACGATCTCGGCCTTCGAACGTGAAACCAGGAAAGAGAGCTCCGCCGCGTCGACGTCGTCGGTCTCGACGAGCGGCTTGAAGTTGGTGACAGCGTCGCGCCCTCGGAACCGCTGCGCGGCCACGTCGTAGGCCCGCGCGGCCTCATCTTCCTCGTTGAAAGTTCCCAACCAGACCCGTTGGTGCTTGTCGTAGATCTGCGCCCCCCACCGCCCGTTGGGCTGCGGAACCACGCCTTTGTACCTCGACGAAGGCAGCTTCCGCGACTCGGCACCGACCTCCGGATCGAGGACGACGCTTGCGCCGCTACCAAGTCTTTGCAAGCCCTCAGTAGCTGGCAGCGTCGGTGGCCGCGGCAGAGACGAGCGCCTCTCGACCTCGCTCGACTCATCCTCTACGCTGCTAGTCTCCATAAATATGAAGCGATTGGGAAGGAAGATACAGAGAGAGAGAGAGAGGTGCTAAAGGCACACACTATATTTGTGCTGGCGTTGTTATATAGCAAACGGAGTGCCTGTCGCTCCATTATTAGCTATCTAACATATGTAAGATGGATCTCATGGCAAGGGTGTTGGTGTGGGTCAACACTAAAGGTGATGGTGGGAAGAAGATTCATGGTGAGTGCTTCTTTGGGTGTTCCTATGCAAATGAGTGTATGGTGGTGCAAGTTGTACGGGGTGGGACATGAGAGCAGGGCAAGTGGATGTGGGAAGATGACTGCCTCTAAGTGCATCCCCCCTGAGCTTTGCTACCTGCTGCTGTTAGCTGAACATGGTCTGGCCATCTCTGATGCTCATGTTTGCACCAAAAGAGTATAGAACAAGACACTCAAGGGGAAGGGGCTTACCCACCTGAGCATGAACCAGAATCCAAGCAAGAGAGAGAGAGAGAGAGAGAGAGGGTTAGAGATGGAACCAGTAATTATTTTCATAGATTTGCATCACAGAAGAAAGCCTGAATTAATTGAATGCTTGATGGAGTTTGATCATGTCTTGGTTTTCAAAGTGCTTGTCTTGATAGAATTAGACAGTTTAACTAAGACAATGATGTTGAACTAATGGTGCAACAACTGCTAATTTCCAGCAGTCTTCCTTTGAGGTCTTCTCATCCCTCATAAATAAATATATATATATATATGTATATATGCTATTCATGTAAATTCAATCAAAATGTATTCCTTTTCACAAGCAATTGCTTGTTAATATGATATGCCTAATATTTTTCATGTAATTAAGAAATATGTCACCATAAATCATAATAAAAAAAATATTCTTTGGATTAATTCAGTTAGAAATTTTGGTTTATAAATATTGGTTTCTCCAATTATGACTTAAGTTTTCACCTTTTTTTTTTCTTTCTTTCTTTTGATACTTTAGCTCAGGCTATTTTAACCCCTCGATCTACATGATTTTTAGGTTAATGTCATCTCTTCGGCTTTTTATCTCTAAGTCTAACTTTCCAGCATAATCGATTTTTGGGAAATAAACAAGATCAAGTAACCTCATGGATATCGGGGTGAAGTGATGATCAATTATAATACTAACAAAATATATTTATTGAAGAGAGATATTCACTTTTGACTGTAATGACAAGCTATTGTAATTGTGCATATGTTCATCATCCAAATGCAGTCAAAGTGGAAGGTGAAGGCTGCTAACAGTCCATAGTAGCTGTGGCTGCAAAAGATAATAAATGTTATTGATGTGTTGTGGCCCTCATCACCCATGGAAGCTAGTAAAAAGCACTGCTAGGAACAATAATCTCAGCTATCTACCTCAATTTGACTGTGAGGGTCTAATGAATGGGTTGTGATATGTTTTTTCTTTTATGTTTTTGCACTTGTTTAGTAATGTATACATGTGATTAAGATCACATGAGAATTAAAAGGGAATCCCTCTACCTTTATTTTGTTTGATGTCATACTTGTTTGTGGAGTATGTATGTATATCATGTCATCTTGGCTGTCCTTATGCACATAGTTCAACATATTTAAGTATATCATGTCATCTTCGGCTTAGGTGTGATCAAACAAGCTCATATATATGCATATATACTTTATGTTTACTTTAATGACTTGTATCTCGGCAGCCTGGTTAGCCTTATCTCATTATTATGCTGAAAAGTTCATTAGCATCCCATGTGTTTCATATCTCAATAGTAAATAGGAGATCATGTTGGAGTTTAAGGAGATTCATGTGGTCAAGTCAGTAAATCCTTCATAGTTTTATCTAATTGATGTAATTGAATTTTGATGATAGTTACTGATGAAATCCAACCTACTGATCGCATGAATAATATCGAAAGATACATATCATAAGTCTTACATTTCAACATTAAAATTTTTCATATCGAAAAATACAATCAACCTATCTTTATCGAAAGCGACTATAGTAATACCGTTGTGACATGTTTGCTCGTGATGATTGACATTGACTGGATACTGAAGATTGTGATTCCCAATGGCTATGCGATAGATAAGAATAATCATGATTGATAAGTGACGTTCAATAGGCGACACATGATTGCGGAGGTATTCTATACGTAAGGAACCCGTGCGTGGTGAAACCAGTTGCGAGTGAGCATGACGGCACGATGTGACAGAGCAATCGATAAGGTCGCCAATCAGTTGTGTAAGAACAATTACTGCTTGGCGCAATGGCCATAGGCGATGGATAACCTCGCACAATGGTGACCACATGCCTCGAGCAATAGCTGAAAGAGAAAATAAATAAGATTTTATTTATTAAAATTATAGTTTTACACTTATAAATATTTTAATTTTAGTTTATGTCTTTTTGATAGTCATACCCTTTATAAACTATATATTTTCATTATATATCGCAAGAAAAATTATAGTTTTGTCTTTAGAAATTAATTTTTTTTACTTGTGTCCTTAATTATAAAATTAACTAATTTAATTATTTTAATCAAATATTTTGATTATATTTGATCATAACTATATTTTGACTACTTGACTAGATTTAGATTTAATCAATTAAATTTTGATCAAATTCGAGAAAAGTTAAAATTTAATTATTTTTTACTTTGATCAATTTTAATTTTTGACGAACTTAATTGAATTGATGTTTAGTCGAATTTCAAGCCTCCCAAGTTAAATAGGGTTAACTAGCCTAATTTAGGATTCTATATAGAATTAAAAAATATATAAATTATGATTTTCTTTTATAATTTTCTCATATGACATATTGATAAAATTTTAGATGTGACAATTAAATTTTAATTATTATTCTAAGATATTTATTTATTTATATTTAAAATTATAAAATAATATTTATTTTTTTATATAAAAATATGATTTATATTTTATAATGATTATAATTATCATATGAGTTTTTTATGATTAATATTTAATAATTACTATGATTATTATTATTTTATTATTATTAAACTATTTGGATATAAATTAGATTAAAAGATATTTTTTGAATATTATTTATAACTTATATCTTTAAGTTTTATCAGTTAGTAGTTACCAAAGTGACCTATGATGATAGGCTTATTGGTATAAATTATAATAAATTTCTTATAATTTTATATTTTATATTATTGTATTGATCTTATAGTCATCAAATTGGCATAGACTAATAATTTATAAAATTATATTAAAAATTAGTCTTAAATAATATTAAGAAAATAATATTTATAATAACACATATAATTAGGAGATTGGTTAATCCTAGAGGAGAATCTATTTCGAATAATTATGTGATGATGTAGAACAATATTGTTTTAGATATCCTTGTAATTTAGAGTTGTATACCCAAAGATAATAACACTATTTAATAATGATGATATTAGTTCTCTATAAATAATTTTGAATGAACACTGTGTATATCTATATTTAACGCAAAGGTAAAATATGGATGATGTTAATAGTTCATTATATTTTAAAAACTCAAAGTATTAATGTTGTTTCTTTTTATTTTTTTTTGACAATAGTACTTCCTTTCATACACTCTTATGCTCCTAGTATCCTAGTACTCTTTGGTTTAAATTATTTAAAATAATTAGACCATATGTAGTTCATTAAGGGTGTATTAGATTTTGACCTAGCATTACTTATTGGAAGGCCCAATGACTTTATTGATGAAAGTACTGTGGAACAAATTAATGAAATGAATATTTGAGAAAGATCTAATAAATCGAGTTTAATGTTTATAAAAATAATAATTATAAATAATATAAATATTTTATTATCGCCTACAACTAGCATATAAGAATATTTAAGGGCTATAGAAGATAAATTTAAATCTGTTAATAAATCTTTAATTGATACATTAATGAAGGAATTGACTACGGCTAAGTATGATGATACTTAAGGGATTCAAGATCACATCGTCAATATGACTGATAAAGTTATAAAATTTAAAGCATTAAGCATAAATATGAATGAGTCTTCCTCCATAATTTATCATATTTAAGATTCACTGTAATACAAATAAGAATAAATATAATTTGAATGAGCTAATTAATATATATATTCAAGAAGAATTATGATTAAGGCAAGAAATATCTCATAATATTTTGACTACTACTCAGGGAGTTGATAATAAAAAAAATATTGAAACTTATCTAACAAATAAATTTACCAAGTTTAAAAATACTAATGAAAAGAAAGCTAAGTTTTTTTTTTTTTTTTTTTCTGACTAGAAAGGACATTTGAAAAAGGATTACAAAAATAATAACAATGGGGCAACATTGATCTTTGTTTACTATAATTAATCAAGATATTTTTAATCGAGAATTTTAAGATGGTTGACATAAATGAGGTAACATATATTATTGGTATTGAAATATTTGAATATAGATTTCAAGAAATATTAGGATTATAAAAAAAAATATATATTGATCGAGTTTTGGAGAGATTTAGTATATAGTTTTATTTAGCTAATAATATACCTATTGTTATGATCTTAATGATACTAAAAGGGGGTGAATTAGTGTAATAGTATTTTTAATCGACTTTAAAACTCAGATCGATAAATCAACACGTTTCAAAAACTCAATTGATAAAGTTAAAGTTACAAATAAAGAAAATAAAACTAAGTCAAAAGTAAAGGGATACTTGATTCCTCTTCCTCGAGGTTATCAGTTTTCACTATCAATATTCTTTTCAACGGATGAAAATCAGTTACCATTGTTATAATTTTCTCCTTTTTCAGGTTAAGGAGATAACCTTTACTTTCTTTTTATATGAGATCTCTCATTTTTTTTAACTTATAATTATAACCAAACTTAAGAGGAGGAGACTTAAATTATACTCAAAATGAGAGTTTATAATATTTTACTAGTTCAAGAACCGATACCTCATCAATCAACCTGAGTGAGATACTTATAAGCCTAAAAGGCTTTAAGAATAGAACTAAAAATTTAAATCCTCAAAATTTTTAGTACCCACATTTACACCTCATTTAATTAAATCATAATTAATATCCAAGTGACTTCATAATTATCTACATAACTTAAATACTAATAAAAATAATAAACTAAATTTGTTTTCCCAACATTATGGACAGTAATCTTCTGAAGTAGTTGTTCAGATATACCAAATTCCTGATCCATCTACATGCCCTAATTTTTTGCTGTCATGCAAGAGAGAAAGTTTACAGAAGGGAGGAAGTCACTTCCCTTTTGGACCACTCGGAGAAGAAACCAAAGCAAAAGCTAATTAAGAAAGCAAAACAAATGTACATGTAGGATGAAGATGATGAATGAGAGAGGCTATTCATGAGGAACAGTGAGTACTGTTGACAATGGCTGCTCACATAGGTTGCTTGCTGATCTCCACTGGCATTGTTTGTGGTCCTTGAAAGAGCACAAGCATCAGACTGTGGTGCTGCTTGGGGTGTACAATACACTCACTCTGGCTGAGAATATACTTCGGACTCATCATCTTCCTTCTTGTCCTTTTGCCCTTCTTATCATCACCTTCTTCTTCTTCTTCCCCCTCTTATTTTTGGGAAGAAGTAGAGCACAAGACTCTTTTCGGATAAGATCATCCTCGGGAGATCGCTCAGAAACACCAAACCAAGTACTAAAGAATAACACAGCCACTAGCAAACCCTCAATGGGAACACTAAGCAGTATAGAATAGCATCGACGGCCGCCGGATCTTTTTGAACAAACGTGGAATATTGAGTTGGGTTATCTTTGAATGTGGAATGACATTCAAATCTTTTTTTTTCTTTTTTTTGCCAAATGATGATTTGATACGAATAATACTCGTCGGCCTATCGAGACTTGACAAGTGGAGGTTGACCTAAAGAAAATATAAAAATATATCGATTGGATTTGTCACATCGGGATGAATCAAGATACAAATTATAATTTGAGAATCGCAAGCTGTAAATAAGAAACCTATCGATAATGGCATATATTCTTTTCTTATCTTTACGTTTCACTTTGATTAACTTGAGTGTCGAAAAGATCATGCTAAGAATGAATATATTGATGATGATAGATGAAATACGAAAGTACGTTTTGACTATGGAGGATTCCAATGCTAGTTGTCTCTATTTAAGATTCGTGCTATTGGACGGTTCTCATTATGCATCAAGAATTAGAATGAGAACTAGATCGAAATGTCATTGTAATTCAGATTGACGATCGATCGGCACCATCCAAATATTTTTGACCTGTAGTAGGTTGATTTCATAAAATCTCGTTGGAGACAGAACTATGCTTACCATTAGCAAAAGAATTCTACACATTTATAAGACAGGAAGACTGATGCTTGTATCAGAGGCAGGCAGTTTGGAGTATGTTTGTTTTTGGTTTATTAGAGGGTACAAGGAGGAGGTTGAAGTCATTGTCAAGTGATGAAGGCTAGAAGCTGTTGACAGATTAATAGTGTTGCAACACTGCCTTCAAGACCACAACACCACCACAGTTTTTGCCTGTACCGACCGAATGGTCCTCCTCCATGCCCGGGCCTTTTAGCTTAGCTAATTTAAGGTGTGCAGGAACGCCTCTCCCACTCCCATCACAGGACCACAGTGCCAAAACCTGAAACCAGGTTGTTCTCACGATCCCAGCCTTTCAAGATCTCTGAGCAACTTTGTTCCAGCATACATATATACATACATGCATATATGCAGATATACCAAGTTCCAACTGGGTATATTTTGTTTCCCTCTGCACATCAAATCACAAGTTTCTCCAAATGACAACTACAATTCAAGTCTTCTTCATTTAAAATGTGGCAATATAAAAACAGCGACAACTCAGGTTTCCATTTCTCATATAGTTTTGATTCTTTCTTGTGCATGAGCCGACCACACTTAAAATAAAAAAAAAGAGAGTAACACAAAATAAGAAAAATTAAGAAGATAAGCTTCTTGTGGAAATCAATGGGTGTGGTGCACAAATTAAAAAAAAACTAAAGATATACATAAAACTTGATGTTGAACCAACCCACATCAACTTTGTCATCGAAATGGAACTCAGCTTACGAGTTGAACAAATTACATTATCCTCGGATATGCTTACAATGCAGCAATTGTTAGCCACCACTGTCAATGGTTGACCTAATGAATTCCTTTATTTCATTCACAACTTAGGTGGTGAGAAACATTGACACACGGTTCACAGGTTAAACATTCAATTTAGATGCTTCTTAAACCAGACACCAATGTTAAGAAAGCTTTCAAAATCAGATTGAGGCCTGCAATCGATATATATATTGCATTAGGGCGGATAAAAGCTAAATTAAATCAGTTAAGTAGACGAGTGACTCGCATACCTATCAATGCCATGGACATCCTCAGGAAATACCAACACTTTGACATCAACTCCTTTCTCTCTCAGAGCCCGTGCATACTGAAAATTTAGTAATTCAGCACATAAAAAGAAAGATGGGGAACTGTAACATTATTAGAAGCTAACAACAACGATGACATTGGAAGACCTCTCCGAATTGTACTTGAGACTCAAAATGTCTCATAATGATACAAGTTACTCATATCTCAACGGACCAGAGGCCCAGAGCTATAGGAGTTCAAAATTTTAATCAAAGTAATATCATAGGAGTTCAATTTTTTTATTAAATATATCATGGTATCAACTTACAAAATCATATCTCAAAGACACTGACCATGATATAAACATGGTTCAGATTTACTGATCCAGGACCAAGTGGCATAGAAAATTCACGATGCATATATTTTTTGTTTTCAACAACCTAGGACTTATGATTCCATTACCAACAGAAGATCGTGTCCCACTTTTTATTTATATGCATTAGCCTCATGTTTCCTCCTCGCTTCAACCCCAACACTTAACTCCTTTTTTCCTTGTAAATTACTTGGGGTCATCAAGAAAGAAATTGTGTTGCTCGTTTTCAGAAAGTCAGACAAATATAGTGCATCATTTGCACAAGGAAAATTCCTGTTCAATATGATTTTTGGAAACTCAAAACACCCAAAATGACTTGTAAGCAAGGTTTAAAATTTAGACACCGTACCAATGCGCAGACACATTGGTGTACCAGTTGATATGGACCAAATGGAAACAGCTAGAGAAGATGGGAGGAGGAAATGCTTGTAAAGCAAAAGAATTTAAAAAATGTAAGCATTTCAATCAGACTATATAACTTACAATGACAAACTTATAGCATACCTGTAGACCATTTGACATAGGAACTCGAAGATCTTGTGCTCCCAAAAGGAAAAGAATAGGCACTTTGACCTAAAATTGCAAGAAAGATAAATAAGGACAACTTATTTATGCCAAGATGAGGTGTAGCAAGCACTAACGTGCATGATAAACGTTAAATAGACAACATGATTGAAAACATTTGTTTGTTTGGCATCTATAGATAGCAAGTACCAAAACCCATTAAGCCTAATAACCTCAATTAGAGGTCAACTTTGTGAACTATGCTCAAATCCATAATAGCACCAGGCACATGCTGGATGTGTATCATTTAACTGCCAATAACTCCATCGCCTACTTTATGTGCATATAATAAGCATAACTCACAACAAATTCCAACCGGATGAAAGATTAAGAAATTTGTAGCAGGCCAAATGACCAATTCCACATACCTTCAGAATATGTGATACAGGAGATTTATTGTAAAAGAGACTAAGCTGTTCGGCTGAAGGAGCTTCCGAGAAGAAATTCTTCCCTTCCTTCCCACAAGCCTCTGTGTAGCACCAATCAGGGATATCGGTGGTACCAACCATTAGTGACAAGTTACATACAGGATTGCGAGCAGCTGCCACAACAAATCTATCTGGAGCCTGCAGCAAATACAAACTGAAGTCAATACCCTTTTATACAATCAATTCTTAAACTGGTTTAATCTTTGTTTTGTTGGGGCAAACTGTTTTATATTTTTTTTAAAAATAATAATATTATCCATTTTACAACCCAGAATGTTAGATATTTTTAGACAACTAAAGAAAAAAACAGGCATACACACATGAAAACAGGACAAGTAATTGTAGTTGTAGAGGGAACATAAGCCTTTCTTCACCAACAGGCTACTTGAACATAATGCTTGATGGAGAAAAGAGACTGGCATCAGGTACAGATATGACAAGTGCCACTTTCTTCTCAGTAGGATTCCTAAAAACATCAGCACTACAGACATTTTATGTTGTCCAATAAAGTAAAAGTACAAGCCATTGTCTGGAAGTAAAAGTTTTTATGCAGTATTTGTACTGAATGCAAGTTAGAAGATTAATAATTAAAATATAATACGTACTGAAATTTCAACAATCTATCATTCAGGCTGTTAAGCATGAAAGTTGACTTGGAATTTAAATTGCTTCTTGAAATCTTGTATAGTATTAGTGTCATCACAATCTAAATATTGAAGGACCACTTGATATTTAACTTGGTGTTTCTAAACTTGTTCAGCATCAAAGATCCATTTACAAGGCCATTTTCTTTTATCCAAAAGAAACAGATTGCATCTTTCTTTTTAAACTTAAAGTGTGATGTACCATTCTTTTTACTTATCTTTCAGTGTAGATGAATTGTTCTCACTGTTTGGTTAATACAACAAGCAGTGGCTACTAAATATATTCTATCAACCTAGATACCAAAGGCCTACTGGTACTATAAGGACAACCCGATAGATGAGGTTACAGTTACAACAACAGGTCTGCGGAAGGCAGATGAACACAATGTTGTTCCAGATAACGAAAGACAAACTATTGATGGAAAAAGTTCTCCAAATTCATGGTGCCATATTTAAGAAAAAGCAATACAGATTATCACATCACACAATCTTGTATACCTCCATCCATCAATAGTTCAGACTAGTAATAGCTTTGGACATCACACATCATATGTCAGTAGGGTATCAACTGTCAGGGCTCAGAAGGCCTTACAAGACAACATATTGATAATGCACATTGTACCATCATGATTTTCTTCATTTGGTTTATCTAAAGAGCAAATTAAATAAATTGTATGGCTTTAATAATTCATATGCACTATAATACCAACAATAACAATAAGATGAGTTTAAGAACCTCAAATCATCTGATACCTAACCTGGCCCACTAAATGAGTTGTTAAGAAGCCTCCATGTGAACCTCCAAGAACAGCTACTTTAGATGCACTTGCAAGTCCCTCATCAATGACATAGTCTAAAGCTGCAAGTACATCTCCTACATCCTGCCACCAACAGAAAACTATAATCATGCCAGAAACTGTTAAAAATTCATTATTGCCACTGGATATAGGATATCCTCATAAACAGTTTCAAAAGCATGGACAACCAACAAAGCAAGTACCTGGCAGCCAATTCTTCCTGGAAGAGATTGCAATGCTTCTTCCCCAAATCCCAGTGAACCCCTATGAAAAATTTGTGCCAATAAAGTCATCAGAAATCCTAAACTATAACAGCCAAGACCTGACATAAAAAGGAAAAGTATGGTATAGAAACTCTAAAAGAATCAAAAAGAAATATTCCTTGGAAAAAGAAAGTAAGACAAAATTTGTCTACTCCATATTACTATTGCTTTTGTATACATGTGTGGCAATGAGAAACAGAAAATTAATCATCTTCAAGCCCAAGTTGGTTTAGTTAAAGGAATCTTAAAAACTTTTATATAAACCATGTTACAGGCTAAAGAATTACTGCACGGTTCCATCTCTTCATGACAAAAATTTCAGGGTAAATCTGAATAATACTTGAGGCAAGTTTGGTTGCAAAATATTGCATGTCTTCATTTAAGAACAACAGACATTATACTCTCCTCTTCCCTTATCATCAAGAACTATGAAAATGTAAATTGTATATATTTTGGCAGAAAACTAAAGAAGACAACATTAATTAGGCAAATCATATTAAATGACTTCTGTATCAAATCCCTTATTTCAAGGAACTCTAGAAAGCCATGATTAACCCATTAGGAAAGAGAATCAGTTTAATGTTGCTTTAGAGTGATACAAAAACTTTCGGATAAAAGTCAAATGAATGTGACCACAAGAAAGAACCTTATTTAATTTTGTTCAAAGATTTCCTATGATGGTGCAGCCACATCTTGATATTGAGAACAGATATCAGTAGACTTAGAAGCCTATATATGTGTTGTTGCTAACAGAAACAAAAAAAGTCTTTAGGGACTATATCAAGAGGGGACTGATAAAGCAAGAGAAAAAGATGATCAGAAAATGAAAACAATTAGTTAGTTTTCTTTCATGTGTCCTGAATGTAATTTCTTCTATACTAATTAGGAGCCATGAGATAGCTATAGAAGTAGAACCAAGGAAAGTGAATCATAATTCAACTCATGTTAATGAAGAAATTTGATTCTGTTCAGGTCTCTTCATACAAAATAATATATAACAGATGTATACACTTCAGTGAGACTACAAGTCTGAAAATGAAACCTAAAATATTATGAAATCAGCAATTAGAGCCACTTTATCAGAACAGATCCACTTCAACTAAACACCTAGTTCAGTGCCTAGAAAAAGAATTGACATAGAAAGAGAAAAAAAATTAAAAATAGAGGAGAGAAAGGAGCAAAAGAAGAAAAGATGATTATGTAACCACAGGCATCTACTATAACTATTATACAACAAGCAAATGAAAAGAAAGAAAAGTTGAGAAGGGAGTGACAAAGAGAAAAGGACAGTAAGAATAATAAAAGATGGAGAGGAAGAATAAGCCTGCAGGCCTACTTTCTGACCAACCTCTGGGAATCAAAGCCCAAATGCAATTTACTATTTATGTTGCAATTATAAATATAAGTAGGTACTGACTAAATGCTATTTATTTAATGTAGAACATTTGGATAAATTTAGAAAGAAATTAAGGTAGCACCATTGTCTCCTAACAACAAATGATTGCAAACCAGTTCAGAACCTCAACCATTCCCATAGAGGCTCAACATACTGTAGGTAAAAGAAATGCATTAAAAATTACAGGCTATTGAATTCTTAGGAAGAAACCAGTGAAAAGAAAAAAAACAAAAGGTTGGGTACTTGTCTCCTCATTCATATCAAAAAAAGAAAAAGATCATGCCACCAGTCCAAATGTATAACCTAATCCTCCAAAAAAATGCAATAATACTCACCTGTAGTTCACCAGAAGCAAGTTGTAGCCTAATGTAGAAAGAAATGCCAATGACTTTGAATAGCTCGTCAATGAAACTGAATGTGGACCACCATGGAGAATGAGAACCAATGGTGTACATACACCATCTACTTTACTCTTTTTACATGTTTCCTCAGAAGTAGAATTTGAATGCTGTATAAAGATAGCCTCGAATGGCTTATGGGCACCTGCATATAGCCAGTAAAACACTGTTCTAGGTAGTCTATTTATCGAACTATTAAAACATACATATTTAATGAAAAAGGTCATCTCCAACATTGATAGCACAAAGGCTAAACTATTTCTTAAAAACCAACTCTAATACAGTTTACACTTTGCACAACCAGATCTAGCATAAACAACAATATGTAATGTCCCAACTAATTAGAAACAGCCAGACTAATATTTTTCCTCCATGCTGAGGGCAACATCACAAGTATATTTCATCTAGACAAACTAAATGAAAATTGTATTTCCAAGAAATGAACTATTATGTGACTGGCTCAAAACCAAAAGGAGAAAATTAAGTTTAATATCTATCAACAAAACCCAAAAACAAAAGAGAAAAATTTCTCATTGCACACAAGAATTTTCATGTGATCCTTACCCCTTATCTTGAATAAAGAATGAAGATTCATTTGTAACTTCTACAGCTAAGTTTTATGACTCTTCTCCCATGTAAATATTTTCTAGCAATGTTGGAGATAAAAGGGAATATTGAATTTAATGATAAAAAAAATGAACATTCCTAAGAGAATATGATTATCAACCCCTAAATGGTGATTGGAAAATTACTTTTCGTACACTGCATTTACAACCACAAAAGCAAAATTAGAATGATTGACTTTAGGCCTTATTAGTGTAATGCATCACAGGAGAGCAGAATTATAGAGGCAAATAGGCACACGTTCCTATACTTCTATCAAAATATATGTAAAGAAGCAACAAGAGCAGTCTTTCATTAGCAATATCAAACATAGGAACACTTGAAATAAAGGATGAATCAGTACCATGATCATAAGAATTAACATGGTTGGATTACAGGAAATAATTGGGTAGAAGAAAAACCAGTAGAAATTAAAAGCTATAAGTTTGATATACAAACAAAATTAAAATAGGAGGTGAGCTACTGTAAAACTGAATTATTTTTAACCCAGTGACAGAGTTAAAAAAATCTATAATAGAAATAGCAATAAAGTTATTAATACTTATCAGCAGTTTCTCAAAGAATCTCATACAACCATGTTAGTGGAAAACTGGAAAGATGTGCAATGAATTTTTCAAAAATTGTACAAAGAAAAATGCATGAAATTGCAGGGACTATCCTTCTGGTAGGTGGAACCGATAAATATACAAAACTATCAAACTTTATTGTAGTATGCGTAACCGTCACTAATTGCAATGCTTGGGATTTGATTTCCATCCTTATTATCATTCTGTTTGTAGTCACTATAGAGATAGAGAAGTTCATGAGATTTAAAAGCTGAAATTGGGGGAAAAAAGGTCCCTTGTGTTAAAACAAACATGGACCTACTGTTCCAAAAAAGAAGAGAAAAATTCACTCTCTAGCTTTTCACACAAATGTATGTCATGCCCACATACTAGAATATTAGGAGTTAAAATATACAAAAATTAATAGAGATTTTTCTAAAACTAGCGTTTAGCCTGAAAGGAGAATGAGCAATATGACAAAATTAGGACATGAGATAAACATATTGAGATGAACAGTTTATATAAAGCGATGGAACACATAATGTACTGGAAAAATACCGAAGGCTTGAAAATTTGTGGTGTCTTATAATGAAAGCGATGGAACAATTCAAAGAGCACCATTGACCCAAAAAAAATAAAAAATCTCAAAAAGCTAGCAAAGATTTAGAAACTATTATGATCAGGGTATAACACTTTACAAGAAAAATGTTGCAAAAAAAAAAGATATTAAACAAGCCATCCCAAAGACCAATCTGGTGCTTTTTTGACAAAAAAAAAAACAATAAAATAACATATAAGATATTTTATCAAAAAATTCAGATTGAAGAAAATCTAAACAAGTGATTTATTAACTTCAAAGTTAGAAGGACCATAAAATAGAATTGCTAGACAAAAAGAATGTGCTCACACCATTGAAAGGGAAAAATATCTAGCAAATATTGAAAACCCCATCTGAAGGAACAAGGACTAATTTGAGAAATATATGAGCTAAAAACAACAATTAGCATTCATGCTAATTTTTCACATTAGGTCATGAGTGCAACTTTACAAATGATCAAAAGATAAATAATAGTTAAATAGTTATTGGTCTCTGATCATAATAGTACTGCAAATTTGAACTTAGTAAGTTGCAGAGAATCTTTCATACATTAATGCAGACCCAAGATTTCATAGTGTTGAGTGCTGACAATCAGCCCGACATAGGAACCTCATACCAAGGTTCTCAATTTCAGTCTGTACCAGTGTACCAAGCCTTGCTTGGTACAGTACATACTAAGACATACCAATGGTACATCGGGACGTACCGACGAGATACCCAAAAAGAGTTGAAAAACCTCCAAAAATACATGGAGGTAACAGTCCTAAAATACCAGGGTGTACTGATCGGTAGACCTTGGTAATGATCGAAATCCGGGGTGTACCGACCAATACACCTTGGTAAAGGTTGAAATCTAGGGCGTACCAACCGGTACGCCTCGGTAACAATCAAATTTCGACCATTACCGCTCGGTACAGACCTCTTATTGTTCGATACGAGGTCAAAACACTGGTACCGCCTGGTAGAGGGTGGTCTGCATACTGGTATCCTCTTGGACCAGTACGTACCACTTGTACCGGGCAATATACATCGAAATTGAGAACTCTACCTCATACATCAATGCAACTGAATATTTCATAGTGCTGACAGATAGACAAGCTGCTGATCTTTTCAAGCCTTAGCTGGCCCAAAAAGTCTTTATAGATGCCAATTTCCCTTTTAGTTAAACTGTTAGACTGGTTCAATCAATTAAAGCGGTATGACACAAAAAACAAAGCAAAACTTTTCACTGCATCCACATTTCCACCCATGTACTAAGAGGCACCACCAGTGGTATATACCAGTTGGTACACTTGATTTACCATCAAGCAAAATCAATGCAAGAAATGATGCAGAGCTTAAATCCAGCTAATCATATATCAGGGAGGTGTAAAGTTATAGAAAAATGATAAATATAAGGTAGTGCTATATTACCTTTAGGAAGTTCTTCAGAAAGATCACTAACTGGAATCTTCAATAAACTAAATTTATGAAATGATAGCAAAGATCTCACCTGTGGAACAAGAGAGACAGAATCTTCATTACATTCGATGAGAATAATCTGATGCCACAAAAGTGAAAATGTACTAAATATACAGAGAACCTTATCAGAATATTTTAAAGTTGGGCTAGAAACATCTAACCAATTCCATGTAATTAACTGGTCCACTTGCTGAGTATGATATCCATATTTGATTTGTGGAGGGTCAACAGGACTGCTGCACACTTGGTAATAGCAACAAAAAATATATGTGTAAATTGATATTGAGTTTACCATCTTTTCAATTCATAAAACCCAAATGACTTTACCAGAAAGAATATCATCTCCATCCAGCGCAAGAACATCCCATGAATAATTTGATTCATTAGGACTGATACGAGAAACTTTGCAGCTGTAGAACATATATATTCTTTAGCAGTACATACAGGATCAGTACAGCATTAACTTGTGGTACACACATGGAATACAAAGTACCTGAAAATATTTACTGAAAGTATTACTTGGGTGCTGCACCACACGGAAGAAACAATCATTGTACATCCATCAGAAAGCCATGGATTAGATAGGATATTTGACTGATAAAGCCCAGGGAAACAACCATCCTCAGGGCACATGACAACAGGGACCTGAAAAACATGATGATTTGAAAATATTTGAATCAAGAATTGCATCAAACTACTGACATAAGCAAGAAAACAAATAAGCTAAATCTTATATAATTGGACATAGGTGCAAGCAGTGAATTCTCCTGTTAATAGAAGTGAATTAGGTGTAATTGCCCATCACAATGTCCTTTCAGACCCTATGAAGTGTTTATCATAAAAGTAAGTTATCATTTTCTTAATTAGACAAACCAGAAATTTTGGTTTTCCCTTACCAGACAAGCAAATATGGTTTCTAGTTCATGCAAAGGGAAAAGTCACATTTATTGTTAGATATAGCTAATATATTTAAAAGACAAGTTGAAGAAGAGAACATTTTTAAGACAATATAAAGTCTTTAAGCTAGCATCTTTGCCAATTTACCTCTAAACTTAATTAAACATATGATTTTTTACAGATCCCAATGGCAGCAAAAGATCCATGTAGCCAAGGTTCTAAATTTCGAATGATATCGCCCGTACCGGGCGGAACGCTTGATATAGCCTCGTATTAGACAATACAAGGCTGTATCGGGCGGTATCAGCTTGGCTGCGGCGAGGGAAGAAGAAGCATAGAGGGAGAAAGAAGAAGAAAGAGAGAGCGTTCGAAGAAGAGGGAGAATCGGGAGAACATCGATGTGTCCCGATCCGGTGCCGCCCTCCCTCGACGATCTCGATCCAGGAGTTAACGACCAGACGACGGCTAGAGCAATGGAAGAGGTGGTCTCCTTCGTCGCCTCGTCTGCGATTCAACGGCTTCTTCTTCACCGCATTCTTCGCCGAAGGTCAGAGATGTCTACGGCCTTCGACGTCTTCACCGCCTTCTTCGCCGAACGCCATATATGAGGAGATGAAGGAGTTCGTGTTCTTCTCCTTGTTTGAGGTGACGAGGAGAAGAGGAGGAGGTGATGTCGCCGAGGCAGCATACGCCTCCTTTTTTATATTTTTATATTATTTTTTTAATATTTTTATATAAAAATATATTTTTATATTTTTATAAATATAAAAATATCGAATGATATTTTTACAGGCGATGGTATGGTATGGGAGTATCGAGTGGTATGCCAAGGTATACCGAACGGTACATCTAAATAAATATATATAATATATATATAAAAACTCGATACACCGATACGGTACGAAATTTCAATCCTTGCATATAGCCGAACCCAAATAATTAGGACTTAACGGCTTTGTTGTTGTTATTGTACCTTTACCAATTTACACTATCACCTATTAAGTTTTCTAAAGTTTATACAAAATCCCATCCAAAATTCATATTTTAATTTCACTAGTTAGTGGGTTATGGTACATGGATTTTTTTAATAATTTTTTAATCAACAATTTCAAACTTGGAGAAAGACAGAGTAATATTTAAGTAATATTAGATGCATAGTGAATGAACATCAAAAGATGCTTATTGACAATATAGATTAAGGAAAGATGAACAAATAAACTTTATATATTATTTAATGAATATTTTATAAATAACTATAAGTGATAAGTTTAAGGATTATGTACTTTTCGCATGTAAATTCATGTGGTAAAGGAAGTTGTTAAGAGAATAAGAATATGGATAACCATGTTATTTGATAATCCATATTCATGAATTCTAGCACAATTTTAAAATCGTTGTTGGTGTCCTAACATGATCCTCCCAATTCTTTTATTTGGGCTTGAGACTGACATTATGAGGTGTTTGTGCAGCCAAGATGATATGTGGATATGTAAAGTTACTAAAAAATATAAGAAAAGGAATATTTTCATTCATGAATAATTAAGGATAGCTCTAATAGATGATAAAATGTGAAAAAATCAGCTAACATGGTATGAAAATGTTTTAAGTAAACTTATAGATGTTGTCGCTAGACAAGGTGAAACAATTAGAATTAGTTGTGAAGGAAATCAATTGGTGATCTAAGAAGGCTTTGCCAGAAACTATTGAACAAGATATGAAAATGTTTGATTCAACTAAAGAAATTCTCTTATATAGAGCTCAATAATAAAAAAATCATATATCAGACCCTAATAATTAGGAAATTATGCTTGTTATTGTTTGTGTGAAAATTGATAATATCTATAGTCAGGTTTAGAAGAGTTAAAAAAATAGGACTTAATAAGTTTATTTAACAAAAAATTGAAAAAGCATATGATGAATAGAGAAGCCATTGGTATTGATATATAAGAATAAGGAAAATTTTAGAGTCAATCCAATCACTCAATAATCAACTTAATGAGTGATGCTACAAAACTTTAAGAAATGGCAATCAAAATAGTCAGATACAAAACAAAAATTTTTGAGAAATAGTTTGATTTTCTACTCAAAAGATCAGTCATAATAGACACTTATTCATTGAGACAATTAACAAAAAATATAGATAAAAGAAAAAAGATGCATGTGATTTTGATTGACTAAAAACAAAAAATTCCTAAAGACTTAAAAGATGTATCTGGAAAAGAGAAGTATCCAATAATTATATTGTGACTATTGTTGTAATAAAATGCATGTATGATAGAGTAATCACTAACATATGACTTTAGCTTAGGTACTTTAGATCTAATACTTGCAAGATGTACAGACTATATTGTTTGCTTTTTACAAGTGACCTTATATGGTGACCAAGATATGATTTAGGTTCTAACATGCACATTTTTATTAGTAAGACGAAATATTCCTAGTCAAAACATCAAAACAAAAACATACCACATGAACAATATTAACGGATTGATCCAGCTTTCTGTCAGCAGACCATTCAATTCTATGAAGTGATTCTGTTGCAGCATGAGCTCCACTTTCAACAGCACTCTTTGCAGAGAGGAAAACCAGATACTTTCCATCTGGACTGCATTAGAGATTTCACAGTTCAATGAAGCACTAAATCAGCTTCTGAAAGTTCATATGGATACAAAAGTAATAATTACGTGAAGAATCTAAACCAATGTACCACAGAGGAGTAACTTATGATGCAATCCAAATGATGGAACAAAATGGTATTGATAAAAAATATGAGCTATACATACTGAACATGTGATACATAATTTAGTGTCATCCATGTGGGTCCCTGTTAATTGTTCTTGTCTTGGCACAGTGCACCAACCCCCCTCTCAGTTATCGAGTTAGCACAAGTCTGATCCTCTCTTTTTTTTCTTCCTTTTGTTTTTGACCATTCATGACTCCTGAGTGCTTACCATGGTTAAGCATTGTCATACCATGGCAGGATGACATTTTAAATTTTAATAACTCTCTGGTGCAGCATAACTCCATGTTATGTTCATCAGCATGCCTTTGTGTTGGCGATGTAGGCCAAATTTTAACCTAACTATATATTGGCATTTTTTTAAATTTTTTGCCCTCAACATGTGTCAATTGGTATGGCAGTCCTTAATCATAGTCATATCCAAAATTTTAAAATTCTGATTGTACTGATTGATATAGCTTGGGTAGTCATCTGTCCGATAGCTGACTGGTAAACTCAATTCTTTTTTTGTTATTTAAAACTGATAGGCTTCCTCATATGTATCAATGCTTGGTCGGCCACCCTCCCCCTCATCCACCACTGCCCGCAGGCTTCCAGCTCACCTTGCATGACTCTACTTCCTCTTTCTCGGTCTCGCAGAAACCTCCAGCTCCATTAAGTCACGATCCTCTCCTGCATCACTCTCCTACTTTTGTTGGCCTCTTCTGCCATGACTTCCTCATCCTTGCCAGTGTTCATGGCTCCTTCCACTCTGTCATCCTCGTCCTGAAGCAACGCCTCACATGCTGCCCATGATCCACTGTTATGATGTGCAACACCTTGTACCCCACTTCTGCACTATGCACCATGTAGAGAGGAGTTGCCCAAGCTCATAGTGGTCAACACTCCCCTCCGGCCTCCCACTCTAGTTATGGTGGTCCGGCTGGTACCAACCGGTACCGACCATACTGACACTCACAGTACTAGTACCCTAACAGTCTAGATTCCAACTGGTATTGGTACCAAACCGAGATTTTAATCCTTGGTTATATCAATATTCTTATTTCCAAAAGAATAAGATTAAACCAAGAATACCATTGAACATGGTATGCAGTACCGAATGGTACCGCTCGGTACTGCTACAGTGCTATAGTATTACACTGCAGTAGTGCTACAATGCTCGGTACACCCTGGTGTACCGCTCGATAAGCCCTGGTGTACCGCTCAGTATACCGGTACCGTACCGTACCATTATGATCCTTTCTTGTAAAAGAGACTTCTCCTAGATCTCCTACAATTGGAATCTACTCAAATCTTCACTTTTCTACAAACAATTTAATAATATACACTCTAATCGACAAAACATACAATGGGAAATGACTAACAAGAACCAGGATTGTGCAATATAATATGGAAGAGCAAAAATATAGCTGCTAAATTTTTTACATTAATGAGCATTGAGTGATAGAATTCCCATTTAACAAAATCGCTTGTGGTGACAGTAAAAGTTTAGGATCCTATCAGATCCAGGAACAAAGAAGTCCAAGCAGAAGACTGAAAAGTTCGAGAGACATAGGAAACAAAAGACAGAACCCAGATGTTCAACTTGGATGTTTCTTTGTGTAGGATCGGAATTTGCAAAATTGGCAGCAGTCAAGGAAACAATAACAAGTGCACTCTGAATAAATGCAAAGAGCTCAAGAAACTTTTGCTCAAGGCAAAGAAGAGCATGAGAAACTTGCGGTAGACAAATGTCCAATTAATGGTGATCTATGGAGAAGAACTTACGGATTTGGGATAGCCCTATACTTCTATTTTAAAAGAGCATGGTCAGTTAAGGAAGTAGACCAAAAAATCATGACAAACTACTTGTTAGGATTGTTAGGATATTCAAAGTAAATCAAACACCAAAACAGAACTTTGTGCTACAAGCTTCAGTAACCAATGTAGAGAACATGCTGGATATATTCAATTTTATGTTTCTTCTTTCTTTCCCTTTCTTTTAAGTGCATCCATTATGCCTAATATTTTATGAAGTAAAAGCTTCTTAATTCAACTGCCTTCAAAAGCAACCTACCACTTGACACCCAATTTTGCCTCATGATCATCAAGGGTCCTTGAAATCGTTCAATGTTGGATCTCCCAATAAGTTAAAAGTTCTAGCAACAAACAAGTTTCTAGAAAAAGAACACTAAAACCTAAATGAATGCTTTCGTTATTTATAAAAATTTAAAACAGAAATTATGCCCAGCAGAACCTACAATAATCACAACACCAGTTACTTGCATGCCCTTTCTGTTCTTTTACAGAAAGAAAAACATGATTCCAAAGACCAAATAAATTTAGGGAAGCAAAATATATTACCTGAACCGAGGAAAGAATGCACTACTAAAGCCATGAGTCAAATTGACTGCAGTTGCATGGTCATCCATTTCGCCCCTGATGAATGAAGGTTAGGCACCATAAGCCATTACAACTAAAACAGCAAGTATAAACTAAAAGAGAACATCAACTTCTACCGATCTAAGAAAAGGATTATTTGGTTGGAATAGAACTGCACACTCACTCATGTGACACTTTATTAGTACTTGGCTGGCGAAATGGATCCACAATTGCATACAATGCGCATGGCCTATTGTAACAATATTTAATACCAAGCTTTCTGGGAGAATTCTGCAGACCATTTTCTGCTGACCACCCAACAAATACCAACAATGAATCACTCCCCTTAGAAGGTGGGGCCCAAACAACTTGACCCACACTTAAGGAGCAAGGAATGCCCTTGACAGCTCGCACTTCTCCGCTGTACCATATGAAAAACGAGATTGTTAGTTTGCAGCTATATCCTTTCCTACACAATTAAATTCAGGATCTCAGACCTATTAATGCTGACAACAAAAAGTGAAGGCTTCCTTTTCTTAGAATACGTTTCACCCCAGTCTTCTTCCCAGTCTCCTTGTCCTTTCCAGCTATTACAATCTTTCTCAGCCGAACCTTCTTTCTTGAAGCCTAAATAATCAAAGACAGGTTTTGCTCGAGGGGGTTCTTCAGCGACATATGCAATCATTGACTCGTCATGGTTCCATGAAATTCCCTCAAACCTACATAAGAATCAATATAAAATAGAGCATATATCTACATATATAACATAAAGTGCATATAATTTTATCACATTGATCAGACAGACAGAGTATCAAATATATGGTAGCCAGAAAACTATTCTCCCTTACCATCCATCGGTATATATTGATCCATGCACCGACTGGGGAATGTGAATTTCCTTCTCCAACATCGCCGACCCCCAAATTTCGAGCACCGTAGGCGAATCGCTCTCCTTATTACGAACCACGAGAAGCCTAGAACCCGACGGTGATGGAACCACCGTGGCCGCGCCGCTCATCTCGACTGGAAAGGTAGACCACTGGAAATCGACAGAATCTTTGCTAGCCTTCGAGATACGAGAAGACAATGTCATCGTCCTCTTCTTGTTGGCCAGAAGATCTACTTGCCTGACCAAAAACATGGCCCACGAGGTGTTTGCTGCGCTTACAAAGGGAAAGACGAAAAGGGACAAACATCAAGGACCCGCCAGTGCCACCACCGAATGCATCACAACGAAAAGAAAGGTCCGATCGAACCAGTGTCGGACTTGAAGATCCAAGCCTTGTCGATGATGGGAAGGTTGACGAATTCTTGGAGCAATTTGGACTGCGAGGCGTATTCTTCCGCGGTCGTGGGGTCGATTCCGTTCGGCGGCATTTCTTTGGCGGAGACGGAATCCGGCGCTTGCATGGCCGAAGACGCAGACGAGTTCCGCCTGACCAAGAAAGAGGGACAACAAAAACCAAATCAGCGAATACTGATAACAAGAAAAGAAACAAAGAGTAGGATTCGAAGATAGGAGTAGCCGATCTCAGAGAGAGAGAGAGAGAGAGAGAAATTACCTGGTGGTGGAGAAAGAGAAGGGTTTTGGAGCGGTCGACGACAAGAAAGAGGCGGAGCGAAGGAGGAGGCAGCGATGGAGGAGGGGAGAGGAAATGAGATTGGTAGCGGCAGTGTGGATGCTGGCCATGACGAGAAGTTGACTGGTTTTGATTCGTGCACCGATGATTGCAAGGAATCATCAGCCTGAGGAAATCTGCGTAACAGTTCTTGTCCGTACTCAAACAGGGTTCAAATTTCTCGTCCCATTAAACACCACCGCGTTAACACCATCGCGGGCCCCATCTGGTTGTTAGGGGGCAGGATTTCCATTCCCTGGTCTGAAACGTGGCATGGTGACCAGCGTGGGATCGAACGGGGAACCCGAACCCTATCATCAATCAAGTGGTCGTTCGAGCGAGATGGACGCAGATTAGCTCACGCTCCCCACTCAACTCCATCATCACCCCTCGTCTCTGTTTGCATTCACAGATCGCTGCAAGAACAGGATGCCGTCTCGAGTGACGAACAAACAGCGACCTTCTGTGATTCGGTTCCATTGTTCCACATGCATCGTTGCTTTTTCCTATCCATCCTTGGTTCGCAAGAACAGCGTACAGGGCATCTGTTTCATGGTATGTTTTGGATGCCACACCACTCTTAGGTGGCTTCAGAACGCATGAAACAGCGGCCAATCCTTTCATACCCACTGGCAGCAAGTAATCTTATCTTGCCATGACAAATCACCAGCTCTTGATAGCTCAAGAATCTTTCCTAGTTCAAGAGATGAGGTTATGACTTGGTTCGGAGAAACATGAGCATCACTGAGTTTTCAATCAGTCTCCCATGGTCTCAGTTTGTCTACTGGTAGAGTAGCTATGGTTCTTGAATGCCATCAAGGCCTCGGATTTAAAGAAATATGAATCCATGTGGATCCTAATTCTTCAGGATTTACAGTCCTCTACTGCAGAACAGTGCTTCTAATGTTTCAGCATTCAATCACCAGAGTAGAAAAACGAGTAGCAGTATATCATGACATGATGTCAAATATGATGTATCAGAGTGCAGACCAGACATAAGTGGGAAAAAGAAGAAGAATAAATTTTACACAGCAATGTACAGCAGATAAGAACTCAGTTTGTGAAGAGGAGATGATGTACTGGAAATCAATGCCTCCAACCGGCTTCCATTGAGTCCATAATTGCGCTTGTGTCTCTCATGTGGATTCCATTCTGACCCTCGGATGCAACATAAACAGTGTCAATCACCGATGGCCTTGACTGAAGAGAATTCGTAGTCGACTGCAGCTGAACCTCGTTTCTAGTATCAGCCATCGTGTGCAAGGATGCATGGGGCAACCAACCTAGAAGAACCACAACGGTGAGACTTGATAAGAATTCAGTGACAGAAATTATATGGCACAAGAATCTTGAGAGAATGTCTTATTTCACATACTGTTGATCAACATATATTGCTTTCCCTGTGAAAAGATGCAAAATTTTGATTTCAATATATATTTTCTTGATAACAGGGACGTAACATTCATGCCAATTAGTAACAACATAGATAAATAATAGTTGGTGAACAATTTGTGATAGTTGTACTGCCTCCATGAAGTGAGCCACGTAGAAGCCCATTTTTTTCGGCTGGAAAATAACAATAACAGGCATGTAAATGCTCGTTCTATATATAACTGATCCTCATTAGCATGGCAAGGTTGAGATGTTAGAGGAGCCACTAATAACTTTTACATTTGTGGTATTTGCCTGTTGTCGCCGAGCTAATTTGGCACATTTTAGTTTGCTTTGAATGCTAAAACCTCTTTTCTCGGTTCTCTTTTTGATATGACCTAGAAATTTAATCGGTTTAACAAGAGAAATATATGCTTAACAAAATATGTACAGATAAACGACTGGATGAGATGAGAAATACATTCTGTTCTACATGAAAAAATGCACAAACAATGCTTCCCACGAGAAACCAAACACAGAAAAGAGAAGATAAGTACCAGAGACATACACCTACATAAATAGGGAAGGGTGCATACCGTCTAGATGATAAGGAGGTGGAAAGAATTGCAGATAACAAAATGAACTGACTACCAATCCTGCAGATATCAAAAAATAGGTTGCAAGGAAACACAATTACTCAGTAATATTGAGACAGATTAAGCTTGAAAACTTGATTTGATTCTGCACAAACCTAGAAAACCTCCTGCAAAGACATCTTGCCAATGGTGCCAGTAATCGTCGACGCGAGAAATTGCCACAAGGGATGCACAAAGTAGAGGAAGAAATACAATGCATAGCTTTGCGACATGGCCCCTACGATCAAAAGCCTGGATTTTCCCTGCTAGATACCATGCTAAGAAACCTAGACCCGCAAAAGACCCTGCAAATGGATGATAAAAATCTTCAGTCCCAATTATCCCTGTAGTATAATTACAAAAGTCATTTAGAGAATGGCACTTAGATTAATGTCCATCAATCTGGTGTATAAGGAAGTCCAGGCACTAATTAGAGTAAGTCATGATGAAAAAGCTTACTAAGAACCCAAGCAAGATCAAACAGGGGAAGAGTCTCTGGAATTCATGCCACAACACCAAACATTCTCCAAGCTAATGATATAACCACTATGATAATTACGCATGAATCAGAACCACAACATCACCGAAAAGGAAAAAAAGAATGAAAAACGTGTGAAGTGAGTAGATGATTAACATCATGACATGATTGTGGTTATTCTTGTAGCATAAATCTTAGCTGTTGGAAGCCTGAAGTGCTACAAATGTCCAACATTTGAATTCCAGCAATCCAAAAATTGTTGTGTCTAACCATAGGCACCAAAACTCACATAAATTTGCTTATTTCAAGTTAACAGAAGAAATTATACAGCAGGATTCCATTCAAAGACATTTGAACTGAGAAAAAATTAACAAGCCTATCAGCAAAGTATGGCAGCTGGTTTCACAGAACAAAACTATGCTGCCGAGTAAAAAGCATGTCTTTGTAACATGGTATAGCTTGGTTTTTCCCCTGAATTAATGATAAATAATTTCTTCATTAGAACTCCAGATTTGATAAGGGCAAGAACCAATTTGTCTGATTCATCAAAAACCTAACCTAGCTAAATTTTTCTATAAGCAACACTTAACATCGGTAGTGCAAAACAAAGCAACAACAAATGCAGGGAACCATGAGGCATTCAACTCTTTTCACTAATATAAAATGGATTTTCCGCAAGGCCGCTCCATCCACCAGGTAAAGGAATACCCCAACTTACCTTCATACATGAATCTCGTGTGCTGGTAAATTGTCATTGGATGACTATTCAGACAGAGTTGTAGGACTAGTCTAGAAAATCAAATGTGGTTAGCACATAATCATGATGCTTTAAGAGGAACACAAAGTATCAGTAGCTAAAAGACATAATAGAGAGATGGTTAACCATTTAAAACATGATTTTGAGCTTAGTAACCCTTTAAAAGATATACATTAAAGTAGGATAGTGGTATAGTGTAATAAAATTGGATGCTCTCCCATAATAGAAACTGGATAAGATCTGAATATAAAATTATCAATACACAAGTAAACTAGGTGATTAGTTTGATGCTTACACGATGAATGTCCACTTGGAAAACTCTTGTGCCCTTCTTTGATTACGCCCTTTTCCCCATGGCATATAACTTCTGTAGTCACATTGTTGTAGATCTGCAATTTAAGAGTATGAACAAAGATTTCTTTAACACAAAAGCTATATGAAATAATATATAAGAAGAGAATTTTAAAAGATGGAAAAGGGAAATAGTGTAATATAATAAGTTTAGGACACACATCATTTCCATCAGGAAAACAGCGCCAGAAGAAATCTGGCCTTGGTCGGCCAACAGCATCCTTTATTGCATCAGTTATGACTCCAGTTATAAGCACCGAAAAAAGCAAGCCTGCTTACACATGTATTGATCAATTGCAAAATCACAGAGAAGCAAAGGAAACTGACAAGTACTACAGCAGATGAGGAAAATAAATGTACCTAGTATGGCATTATGCAAATCATACACATTCCTCCTTTTGAAGTATATGCCAATAATAATCGCAAAAGGTAACAGAATGGCGATTAACTGCCACGAAGATGTTGTTATTGTTCCACAATGCACCAATGCAATATTAAATATCAAGCAATACTCACTATCACTTAAGAGAAGAAGAATGTACCGGAACAGCCCAAAATGGCACTGTGTTGCTTTTCAATGGATACCTCAGATCTGTCATCATGTCTTTTCCCACAAACCGATGATAAGGTTCTATAAGATTTAAGCATCCATCTATTATAGCGAGGAGTATGAGTATAATCCAGTCGTGCATATGAAATCTTGCAACTTTGGTTCCATGGGATCGCAATGTGTGAACTCCTAACTGGATATCTGGCATTTTTGCCTGATGGAAGATAAATAATGAATCAATATACAGGTATAATATGGTAGAAGCCTGAATTCATGCAATTTGTTTGACGTGCTACATGACCGGAGCTTTTGCAATCTGTTCTCAGACATATTTCAACAAGATCAGCAATTGCAAGTAAAAAAAGAATAATATAAAAACAATTGCAATTAGAGGTATCAAGATATGATGAGAAAATGGTTAAAACACGTCACAATAATTCACCCATGACAATGGTTTTCTTCTATGGAGTATCAGGAACTATTTTGAGAAGGAAAATTTTATGATTTCTCGCTGCAATCAGAAATATAGGAATGTTTCTCCCGTTGGAAAACGGTGTTTGTGAAGGGAGCAGCAATGCAGATGTCCATTCCCATGAACAGAAAAGGGGATCTGAAGATCTAGTTCTGAAGTCCTTATGCTATCACCCACAGTCCCACACCATTCTTGGATACTAGAGATCAATTTTATGGAGATTGAATCACCTAAATTATTTTTCAAGAAGATAGATGCAGCTAACATGAGGTCAAACTAGACTCATATTTCAACTAGAGTGACAAATGGACATCCTCAAATACCTATCTTCTATATGACTGGCTCTAGTGGTATCTTTTTAAGTTTTAACCATCTAGAACTGAATCCCTATCCTCTGCATGCAATTCTAAGAAGACTAGGCTGTTGTATGGGAGCTATCTTATGCCATGACTAAAACTCAAAAATTACAAAGTCATGATGTCCTCAAGGTATATGAAACTGATTTTTGAGTTGATTTGAGAATTGTAGCTGTTTAAGTATATTTATAGTATTCTGTTGGCCTGGTTTAGGTGCTACCAAGTGCGACCCAGATGACTGATTACTAGGCTAATATCAAGAAGTGAGTCGCTCAATTTTCAGGTTGAGGGACGACTAGCCATATTTGGCCGTCTGCATGCTTTTTTCCACTTGGAGAGCCATGAAATTCCGGTTCCCAGTTGTGAAAAGAAATGGATGAGTAAACCTATGAGTAATCATCCTAGAAGTACACAGAACAAATCAATATATGTGTTTTTAACATCCTATCTTGCAATCTCTTATGTACTACGGCTGAAAAGGATTTCTTTCAGTTGTAAACAATGGGATTGGCATGCATTTTCTCTAAAGCCTCTTAACTAACAAAATGTTTAGTTGCAGGAAAACTCTGTATCCAAGTTTGCTTGGCTAACAAAGATATTATATCTAAAAAGAACAAAATTTCTCAGACCTTAATAAATAGTATATGTTCGTATGACTTTGTAAGTGTGGCAAGGAAAAAGTCTCGTATCAAATAGATCTAAAGAAGTTGACAGACAATTCTTCAGGATTTGTATGTGTGTGGGTGGGTGAGAGAGAGATAGGGGGAGAGAGTACAAGCGACTTTTAACATGGATTCAAAACAACAGGTGTATTTTTCTTGTATCATGACAAATTATATAATGAAGAATCTAATTATCCCTCTGAAACTGTAAGCAAAGGATATCGAGCCAAACAAAGCTTATGTGCACTATTTCTAAGCTTGTCCACTGCAAAGTACAGCATTCTAAGATACTAAGATCTGGCAATCTGACAAAAAAACTAGAGTAATCCCCCCTTTCATGATAGAGACCATGACCACCAACCTCAAATGAGTATGACATGAATCCTGGGCCTGTAGTTTCCACAAAAAGCATAATTGTTCTTTGCAGAACTACCAGATAGAAACTGAGGAACAACAAAGAAATCAGAAGATATGACAGCAAATGAAAACCAAAAATTCCAACATCCAAACTCCGAATTCAATAGATACCGAGAAAGCAATTTCATAAAATCCTACCACAGAACAAAAGAATCTGTTGAAACCCACAGGGAATCCAAGAAACAGCTACGGCAATAAGAAAAGCAAGTCCGTCAACCTCTCACCGATCTCTTGCCGTA